>NC_079190.1:18785818-18988318 GCF_029499605.1 Hyla sarda | reverse complement strand
TATAGAGCTGAACTAATGTCTAGATAGTCTTATGCATAGAGAGTTATATTAATGTTCCATTTAGCCTCATAAAATGTGTAGAGAGCTAATAAAATGTCTTAGGAGCTAACAACTATATGTCAGATTGCTGCCTAATTGTCTAGTAAGCTAGTAGAATGTATAGTAAGCTTAATGAAAATGTCTAAGAAGCTAGAAACTAAAGGATAGATAGCTTCATTAATGTCTAGATAGCATTCATGTCTAGATAGCACCAATGTCTAGCTAGATTTCTATTGTCTAGTCCAGATACTAGTAAGAGTATCAGAGAATGTAAATGTGTTCAATGTTTACTTAGGATGTATATCAAAGATATAGATCATCCTGTCCTTAGTCCTAGTCCCTCTGTCTTAGGGGACAGGCGTCGAGGTCGGGGTTTGTGGTGTCCCGGTACCGTATCCTATCCGGTACCTGCGTGTGTGGGTCCCCTTAGCCAGAGTCCCTAGGACGTTGGGGTCCCATTGTCTAGTTCACCCCTGGTCACCTCTCATCCAGATAGTTATTGTGCTAATAGTTTATTTAGGAAGCATGTAAATATGATATCAATGTCTATAAATAGTTAATTACCTGTCTATAGCGTAGCAGGACCTGCGGGTCACGTGGTCAGGTGAACTCTATGGTATTTCTGCTTAAGGACCTTTGGAGGTCCCTGTGATGTAGTCAATCCCATCACACTGTGTAACAATGAGTGACAGATTTTCGGACCAATCAGATTCACCCTGCCCCTGCCCATATAAGGGAGCAGCGGCCATTGTTCTCGCTCTTGTTCCCGGGCTGTCAAACGAGCAGGATCTGCACAGCTGTCTATCGCAGTGAGTTAGGCCTGAGCCTTGCGGCAACGGCTGATATATTCAGGATCGCGAGTGTATCAATCCCTAAGCACTCTGCAGGATCACCGGACCTTATCTATCCCCTAAATCTGGATGGATCTGCAATAATTACCCTAAATCCAGAGACTTTAATTTAATTCAAGGTCCGCAACAATTGTCAGTCATTGAGATATATAGAGACTGTTTGCCTGAGACTGTTATTGTTCATTGGATGTACCACAAGCATCTAAGTAAAGTTCTTCAAGTTAAAGTTCAACTACTTTGTGGATCTTCAGTCATTTTCTTACATGCACCTATCGTTACTGGGAAGGGCGGCGATAGGCCGGAGGATTACCTCAGCATACTAGCCCTCAGCCTGGCGTCACGAACTATAGGGTTAACATTAACCCCTCATATACCGAAACAATATCCCCACTACCAACACCCCCCAAGGGCTACCACATATCTATCTCATATCTATCTATCTCATATCTTTCTATCTCAAATCTATCTATCTATCTATCTATCTATCTATCTATCTCATATCTATTTATCTCCTATCTATATATCTCATATCTATCTATCTATCTCCTATCTATCTATCTCATATCTATCTCAAATCTATCAATTTCATATCTATCTATCTCCTAATTCTTGGTCTATTCTTGGTCTATACAGAAGTGATAATGGGTCTATGACATGTTTCATTTTGAATATTGTCATCTCATATTCGCGAATATCGTCACTATCTATCTATCAATCTAATTTTAGTGACGATATTCGTGAATATTCGCTCTCCTGTCTAATACAGGAACCTTCTTTAGACCACAAGCTGGAAGCAGGGAGGGATGAGATCACTGTGATGTGTTCTGTGGGAAAAAAAATTACAAATATTCCTAATTACGAATATATATCGCTCAACACTACTCTTTACCTGTTCCAGGGTTAGCTGCTCCTTTGGACAACAGGTGAGGGCGGCTCCATGTTACTTTTTTAGGACTCTCTGTACTGTACAGGACCCAGAAGAAGCTCCTGTCCTCTACATAGACAGTGATTACAGCTCCCAGCAGATTGTTATTACTTTTATATGTAAAGATTTGCTTTATCTGTATTAGCTATCTACTTATTTTTCTATAATCCTCACTTTTTCCTATTTTTGGATGACATTTTGGTGGCTTCAGAACCAATTACCAAGTTTCCAAAGACTTATGATCTCAACATACAATGGTCGTCCTGGAAGCAATTAATATTGTAACTTGAGGGACCACTGTCAGTTTACACAGACAAAAATGATATCCAAGTATCTAGTACATCCTTACAGAACTCATAGCATATTACACAAAGTGTGAGATTCAAGACCCTTCCATGAATACAGTCAGAATTATTACAACAAAGTAGTCGCATGCCTATAGGAACCCTTTCATCAGGGGCCACCGTGACATAAATTCTAAGTGGCATTAGACGGTGACATTGCTCATACTACCACAACGTGGTTGCTTTAGGCACAAAAGGACTTGGCTTTGGGTCACCATTCGGAATCCGGCGGAGGAGCCTGAACCTCTCCAGAATTGAGACCGAGACATATTCCCACTATTATCTGACAGGATTTATAGAAACCAACAGTGATGCCTCATTAATATTATATTCCTAACTATGGTTCCTCCAGCCATGAAAGTTGAGATATACTTAGAAAAAAGTTAAAACAATAATCCTAGTCTTTTTAGGTTTTATTGTGAGGTTTGAGGCAAGGACAGATGCCAACTGCAGCCTGTAGTGAGGACCTGGTCCCCACCATATGAAGGTGCTGTAGGTTGTGTTGTCTCCTGTTGGGCATTCAGTATAGAAATGGTACATGATCTTGACCCTTGGGATAGAGCTCGCTTTGTCATGGCCATTTTATTTCACAGAAGTTGGAAACCCTTAAATGGGCCCTCTCATTAAAACTAATTTTTGCTATTGCACTCCTTGTCTCCCTACTTGTCCAGAGCACGTTTCTCTTGCACAGACTTTGGACTCCTGCTGGCCTGGCAGTAGTCCAAAATCAGGAAATGCTGAGGGGAATGTGTGCAGCCTTATCCAATCAGAGCTCATCTCACACTGAACTGCTCTGGCCTGTGTGTAGCAAAGTGAGGGAGGAAGTTCACCCCTGTGTGGCTTCAGATGATGTCATGCCTGCTGGGGAACGCCCCTTCCCAGTCTGTGAATCTGACTGAGAATGAGCAGAAAATTCAGAGCAATATCAAGGTAGAAAACTAAATGGTTTATCATGATGGGGGCAGTGAACTGGGAGGATTATAACATTTAACAAGATCAGGAGAGGTACTCTTCAAAGTACCCTTAAAGGGGTACTCCGGTGCCCCACTGTTTGGAACATTTTGTTCCGAATGTTTGGAGCAGGCGGCGGGGGTTGTGATGTCACGTCCACACCCCTTGTGATGTCTTGCCACACCCCTCAAAAAAAGTTTATGAGAGGGGGCGTGGTTGCTGCCATGCCCCCTCCCATAGACTTGCATTGAGGGGGCATGTGTGATGTCACGAGAGGGCGTGGTCATGACGTCACAACCCCCGCCACCTGCACCCAGTGTTCTAAATGAATGCCGGGTGCAACACAGAGATTGCGGGAGAACCCATCAGCAGGACCCCCGTGATCAGACATCTTATCCTCTATCCTTTGGATAGGGGATAAGATGTCTAGGAGCGGAGTACCCCTTTAAAAAAGTAACAATTTTCAGATATGTCCACCCTTATATTTCCTTGAATTTAGTTGAGGATTCCAAATTCTAATAATACAAACACAACAACACAACATGCTAGCCAAAACCTCAACCAGCTGCAATTCACATCACTACCACTGGGTGACCACACACAGACACATACAGAACATACATCTTGTAAAATAGTATCATGCAAATTATGTTTTCTTGGTAAGCTAGTGCAGGGACAACAGGGACTACTACCCTCAGCATACTCCTCCTAAGATCATTACGGAGGGTCTTAAAAGGGTGGTCCAGTGAAAAACAATTTATGCACTATCCACAGAATAGGGGATAATTGTCTGATTGCATTCATTTCTATAGGAGCGCCAGAGATATCCGAGTACACTTGGGTCTCTTCAGCACTCTCATAGAGTCTGCATGCACTCCTCTCAGAAAACTGGGTTCTGTTCAGGAGATTGCCAGTGGGCCCAGCAGTCATGTATCCCCTACACTGTGGAAAGGACATAAGTTGTTCTTTAAAGAGGTGCAACGGGGAAGTTAAGAAAAATTTAAAATTCCCCAAAGCAACCACAATACCTGTTCTATATCCCCTGTAATTATCCATGTGATTTTGCCAGCTCCTGTGGCCCCTGTTGTCTCCTAAATATTATTTTTTCCTTGCTTGCAGCCCAGACTACAACTCCCAGCAGTCAGTGCAGCTCTGCGTAATGGCTGCCAGCCAATTGCTTTCACTATCTGTGTGCATGCTGTGTTGTTGTAAACACAGTCAGCAGCACACATTGTCTTTTCCCAAACTATCCTACCCCCCATAGTGAATCATGCTATGCTCTGAATGACAGCAGTCAGTGATTAGATCTACAGCAGGAAAAGAGCAGCGTTATGTTCTGAGGAGACTTCTCTGCCAGCAAACTCTTAACACAGGGAGAGGGGGAAGGGAGGTGTGCATGTGAAACCAAAAACCACGTGTTGTTTGTCTTGCAGGATGGTGGGGGCTAGGTCTCACTGAGGGGTTTGCACAGAGACAAGCAGGATCTGAATATGACGTATTTCTCTCACTCCCTGCAAGTAAGTGACAGCTGAAAGAGGGAAACTGCTCTATATAGCTAATGAATAATAAAATAGGTTGGTGAGAGGGAAAGGATGGGCTACGGGTTTAGTTCTCTGGTGTACTCCTTTAAGCATAAAACATATCAAGAAAGACTTAGATGGGCACTGTCACTTTAAAAAACATTTGGCCTTGGCTGTCCATGCATGCTGGGAGTTGTAGGTTTGCAAAAAAAAAAAAGTTTTGCTGGAAAGTGAAGTGTCAAGCCAAGCTCTTCAGTCAGCTGTAAATAGAGATCGGTGGAGGTCTGAACACCCAGACCGTCAATGATCAAAACTTTTGAGATGTCCCTAGGATATGTCATGAGTTTTCAAAACACTTTAGAGAAATAAGGGGGTAACGTATTAATTTATGCAACTTTTTTATTCTGCACCTGATGCCCAACATTTATTTTAAATAAATAAATAAAAAAAAAAACACAAATAAAAAGAAATGTTAAAAACACAGTGTGTGAATACAGCCTGCATACCTTTTACCAATGCTGTTCCAATCTGTAATTTTCTTCTCTACTGGAGAAGTCACAGTAGAGGCTCCAGTACTGATATCGAACAGACTGGAGCGGGAGCAGTAAGACATCGCTCCAGACTGTATACAGTAACCAGTAATCCTTATAGGTTGCTGGTTACTGTATAGCCCCAAGCAATTAAGTTGTCAGTATTCTGCCACTATATGGTCTACTCATACAGCTGCCACCTCCAGGCTGAGTCATTCTGCCACTATATGGTCTACTCATGCTGCTGTCACCTCAAGCCTGTGTCATTCTGCCTCTATATGGTCTCCTAATGTTGCAGCCACCTCAAGCCTGTGTCATTCTGCCTCTATATAGTCTCCTAATGCTGCTGCCACCTCAAGCCTGTGTTATTCTGCCACTAAATGGTCTACTGTATCATGCTGCTGCCACCTCCAGGCTAAGTCATTCAGCCACTATATGGTCTAATCATGCTGCTGTAACCTCAAGCTTTTGTCATTCTGCAACTATATGGTCTCCTAATGTTGCTGCCACCTCAAGCCTTTGTCATTCTGCCACTATATGGTTTATTCATGCTGCTGCCACCTCCAGGCTGAGTCATTCTGCCACTTTATGGTCTACTCATGTTGCTTTCACCTTAAGCCTGTGTTATTCTGCTACTATATGGTCCCCTAATGCTGCTGCTCCCTCAAGCCTGTGTGACTCTGCCACTATATGGTCTCCTAACACTATGAAATATTGCAAATTCGAATATGGCCTATGCCGCTCATCACTAGTAAGACACTCCAAACTAAAAAAAAAAAGTGCACAGACTGACTCTTTAGGTCTAATAGTCTAAAGCAGTGTTTCCCAACCAGTGTGCCTCCAGCTGTTGCAAAACTACAACTCTCAGCATACCCAGAAAGCCGGCTGTCCGGTTGGTTAGAAAACACTGGTCTAAAGGATAGAAGGAAAATGCTCCTGAGCTCAGCGCTCTCAGTCCTTCTCAGTGCTGATCGCTGTTAGGGGTGGGGAATAGGGTTAGGGGCTAAGATTAGGGTTAGGATTGGTTAGGATTAGGGTTAGGGGTCAGGGTTAGGGTTAGGACTAGGGTTTAGAAGAGGGATTAGGGTTAGGGTTTAGAATAAGGATTAGGGGTTAGGATTATTGTTAGGTGTCAGGGTTAGGATTACGGGTTAGGTTTAGGATTAGGGTTAGGGTTTAGAATAAGGATTAGGGGTTAGGGTTAGGATTAGGGTTTAGAATAAGAATTAGGGGTTAGAATTAGGGTTAGGATTACTGTTAGGGGTCAGGGTTAGGATTAGTGGTTAGGTTTAGGATTAGGATTAGGGTTTAGAATAAGGATTAGGAGCTAGGATTAGGGTTATGGGTCAGGGTTAACATTAGGATTAGGGATAGGGGTTAGGATTAGGGTTTGGAATTAAGGAGTGAAAGAGAGACGGCTGTAAAGCAGAAAATGGTGTCCTTGTGTGAAGGGTTACATTCCGCTACAGGGACACAGTTTTCCTCATTGCATTTGAAAAAAAAAATCTTATATTGCTAGGGCCCTGTAAAAATAGAACAAAAACCATACTTAACTTTCCCTGTTCCCCACAGCTCCCGTTGGGCTCACTTAAGTGCCATTGCTCTTTGCTATTGCGGATTAGTGGGGGTCTCAGGAGTTTTACCACCACCAATCACACATTGGGTGCCATTTCTAAAAGTATGTATGACCTTTTTATGTTTTGAATTGCTACAAACATGATGTAAAATGGGCAACTTTAGGCTTGTGTTCTGCTCTTTAATGTAACATATGTAGCATATGTCTTACTGTGTGGGTGTCATAATTCCCCAGTGGTGCTAAGATTTGTAGCATTTTATGGCCCAGATCTCGCCATATTTATGACTTAATACTCAATTCCGTTCATTGTATACACATCTGCCTTTTCACTGCACCAGTAACCCATTGCTTGCTGTATAAACCCCTGATGCAAACTCACATTTTAGGCTTAGAGATTATTTACTTAATGGAAATTGAAGGATTTGCGCTTGCAAAGGACAAAAGGACACATTGTATCCAATTTTTTGCATATGATCCGCGTATTAACTGAGTATATTTGCACAATGCAATGGCACAACACACAACTATTATGGAATGACCATTGCCGGAATTATCTATAAGCATTCGCTTAATTGAGGGCAAAGAAGCAGAGCTTGTTTTTACTGTAAGCTTCATATTGAGACGCAATTATGTTCCGGATTTCATATTTGTTTATGAAACAATAATGGGTGAAGACGAGGAGACACATTCTTCATTGTACTTGAGGAGCTGGTTGGCCTTGTTAGAAGATGAAGAAAATAAATTGAGAAAGAATAAAGTCCGAGGTGACCCAAGTTCAACAAAAAACAAATAAAACACAACAAACAAAAACCAACATATTATCAGCATCTTCCAGAATTTTATTCATTTATTTATTTATTAAATTTTTTTTTGAGAAATTTAACTCAAGGTTAAACTCTAAATTATCACATTTTGTCTCCAGCAGTGAAAAGGGTTAACTCTTTTTTCACAGTAAACAAAGCAAATTCACTTGTTTACGATAAGATTTTGGTGGACTGAGCGCTATGTGCAAGGAAGGAGTTAGTCGGCGCTGCTAGTTAACTACTTGGGGGGTGATGTATACATTATACAGCCATCTGCATGGCTGTATAATGTATACAGTGAGGAGAGTGATACCATATTATCATTGGTCCTGGAATTTTCTTATGTAGCGCTGTCTCTAGCGATAATGTCATGAGGGATGCAGAGCTACACAAGAAGAGCTACACAATAATGTATACACCCCCAAGAAGTTAACTAGTGCTGATTAGCAGTGCTAATTAACTCCTTTCTTGCTGGGCTGAGCTGTACTTGCAACTGTCAGCTGCGAGCACAGCTCAGCAATATTGGAACAAATAGCAAGAATAGCAACTTATTAATAGATGACAGGAACCTGATGATGATGACTGCATGATTTAACAGAGGATTGAGGATGATGATAATAACTATAATGATGAAGGTTGGGATTTAAAGGAGTACTCCGCCCCTAGACATCTTATTCCCTATCTGTCGATCACCCTGCTGCACCCGGCATTCGTTCAGAGCGTCTGTTGCAGTACCACAGGCTCGTGACATCACGGCCACGCCCTGCTTGTGATGTCACAGCCACGCCCCCTCAATGCAAGTCTATGGGAGGGGGTGTGATGGCCAACATGCCCCCTCCCATAGACTTGCATTGAGGAGGCATAGTTGTGACGTCACAAGCGGGACATGACCGTGACGTCACTAGTCTCCGCCTCATATCGCCAGTCATCCAGCATGGAAGGAAGTTCGCTCCGTGCACCGGATGTCTGGGATGCCACAGCTGAGATGGGGGGGTTCCCAAGTGGCGGGACCCCCGCGATCAGACATCTTATCCCCTATCCTTTGGATAGGGGATAAGATGTCTAGGGGCGGAGTACCCTTTAAAGCAGATTGTAAGGAGCAGAACAAGTAAAAAGAAATGACCCAAGCTAGATACTCCTTATGTTCCCCTAGATCTTTCCCTGAACCCTAAATATATCTCTAAGCCCATAAAAGTCCCAGAACAGAATAAAAGTGCACTGACACTATGGATTATTAGTGGTGAGCGTGAATATTCTAAATGTGAATTTTCGGCATTTCGCGATTTTGTGAATATTTAGAATTAAATTATATATATTCTTAATGACGAATACTCGTTTGTTTTTTATGAATTTATGCGAATATGCAAATATTTGCGAATATGCTAATATTCGCGAATATGGGCACTTCCAGTCAGAGGACACGGATCCCTCCCTTCCTTTAGGTGAAAGATATCATCGTGCATGTGCACTATGGGAATTTCATGCAAATTTTCACATGGAAAAAAAATAAAACATAGCCAAATGCTAATTTCACGAACATAGGATAAATATTCGTCCATATATTCGTGAAATATCGCAAATTTGAATATAGCCCATGCCACTCATCACTATGGATTGTCCCCTGGAGAAATTCAGGCCGGATATTCCATGCTCAGCAGACTCTATGAACATGTGCCGTTGATGTAAAGTTTTCCTCGATTCGTAGAAAACTGAGACCGCATGCGCATCACTCCGCTGACAGCGTAGGGCTAACTTAGGCAGCGTTAGCACTGTAGTGCTAGTGTAGCCCTGCGCATGTGCAGTTGTTCGTACCGTGCAAGGCTAGTGTGCAGCTTTCCACCACTAAGCAGTTAGAGTAGGTAGGCTAGCGTATGTTTATTTACTACTGCATGACTTACTGCGGACTTCGGGTAGGTAGATAGCGTAGGGTAGCAGGCAAACCAGTGGGGGAAACCAGCGTAGGGTCAGCGTAATTTAACATTAGTGTAGCGTAGCTACCTTAGATTGTAGCGAGGTTAGCGTAGCTTAGGTTTTAAAGTTAAAGGAGCTAGGTTGTAGGTTTTAAAGTAAAGAGACTACAACTCCCAGCATGCCCAGACAGCCTAAGGCTGTCCAGGCCGGATGGGAGTTGTAATTTTACACAGGTGTAGCATAGTTGGTGTAGTGTAGTTAGCGCAGTTTAGTGTTAGCATAGTTTTACACAAGTTTAGCGTAGTTAACGTAGTGTTATCGTAATTTTACACAGGTTTAGCGTAGTGTGGTGTTAGCGTAGTTTTACACAGGTTTAGCGTAGTTAGCATAGTGTAGTGTTAGCGCAGATTTAGCGTAGTTAATGTAGTGTAGTGTTAGCATAGTTTTACACAGGTATAGTCTAGTATTAGCGTAGCTTTACACAGGTATAGTGTAGTATTAACGTAGTTTTACACAGGTGTAGTGTAGTATTAATGTAGTTTTACACATGTGTAGTCTAGTATTAGCATAGTTTTACACAGGTATAGTCTAGTATTAGCGTAGTTTTACACAGGTGTAGTGTAGTATTAACGTAGTTTTACACAGGTATAGTGTAGTATTAATGTAGTTTTACACATGTGTAGTCTAGTATTAACGTAGCTTTACACAGGTGTAGTGTAGTATTAATGTAGTTTTACACAGGTATAGTCTAGTATTAGCGTAGCTTTACACAGGTGTAGTGTAGTATTAGCGTAGTTTTACACAGGTGTAGTGTAGTATTAGCGTAGTTTTACACATGTGTAGTCTAATATTAGCATAGTTTTACACAGGTGTAGTGTAGTATTAATGTAGTTTTACACATGTGTAGTCTAATATTAGCATAGATTTACACAGGTGTAGTGTAGTATTAATGTAGTTTTACACAGGTGTAGTGTAGTATTAGCATAGTTTTACACAGGTGTAGTGTAGTATTAATGTAGTTTTACACATGTGTAGTCTAATATTAGCATAGATTTACACAGGTGTAGTGTAGTATTAATGTAGTTTTACACAGGTGTAGTGTAGTATTAATGTAGTTTTACACAGGTGTAGTGTAGTATTAGCATAGTTTTACACAGGTGTAGTGTAGTATTAATGTAGTTTTACACATGTGTAGTCTAATATTAGCATAGATTTACACAGGTGTAGTGTAGTATTAATGTAGTTTTACACAGGTGTAGTGTAGTATTAGCATAGTTTTACACAGGTGTAGTCTAATATTAGCATAGTTTTACACAGGTGTAGTGTAGTATTAATGTAGTTTTACACAGGTATAGTCTAGTATTAGAGTAGTTTTACACAGGTGTAGTGTAGTATTAACATAGTTTTACACAGGTGTAGTGTAGTATTAATGTAGTTTTACACAGGTGTAGTCTAGTATTAGCGTAGTTTTACACATGTGTAGTCTAGTATTAGCGTAGTTTTACACAGGTATAGTCTAGTATTAGCGTAGTTTTACACAGGTGTAGTTTAGTATTAACGTAGTTTTACACAGGTGTAGTGTAGTATTAGCGTAGTTTTACACAGGTGTAGTGTAGTATTAATGTAGTTTTACACAGGTGTAGTCTAGTATTAGCATAGTTTTACACATGTGTAGTGTAGTATTAATGTAGTTTTACACAGGTATAGTGTAGTATTAGCGTAGTTTTACACAGGTGTAGTCTAGTATTAGCATAGTTTTACACATGTGTAGTGTAGTATTAATGTAGTTTTACACAGGTATAGTGTAGTATTAGCGTAGTTTTACACAGGTGTAGTCTAGTATTAGCATAGTTTTACACATGTGTAGTGTAGTATTAATGTAGTTTTACACAGGTATAGTGTAGTATTAGCGTAGTTTTACACAGGTGTAGTCTAATATTAGCATAGTTTTACACAGGTGTAGTGTAGTATTAATGTAGTTTTACACAGGTATAGTCTAGTATTAGCGTAGTTTTACACAGGTGTAGTGTAGTATTAACATAGTTTTACACAGGTGTAGTGTAGTATTAATGTAGTTTTACACAGGTGTAGTCTAGTATTAGCGTAGTTTTACACATGTGTAGTCTAGTATTAGCGTAGTTTTACACAGGTATAGTCTAGTATTAGCGTAGTTTTACACAGGTGTAGTTTAGTATTAACGTAGTTTTACACAGGTGTAGTGTAGTATTAGCGTAGTTTTACACAGGTGTAGTGTAGTATTATTGTAGTTTTACACATGTGTAGTCTAGTATTAGCGTAGTTTTACACAGGTTTAGTGTAGTATTAATGTAGTTTTACACATGTGTAGTCTAGTATTAGCATAGTTTTACACATGTGTAGTGTAGTATTAACGTAGTTTTACACAGGTGTAGTGTAGTATTAATGTAGTTTTACACATGTGTAGTCTAATATTAGCATAGTTTTACACAGGTGTAGTGTAGTATTAACGTAGTTTTACACAGGTGTAGTGTAGTATTAGCGTAGTTTTACACAGGTGTAGTGTAGTATTAATGTAGTTTTACACATGTTTAGTCTAGTATTAGCGTAGTTTTACACTGGTATAGTCTAGTATTAGCGTAGTTTTACACAGGTATAGTCTAGTATTAGCGTAGTTTTACACAGGTGTAGTGTAGTATTAACGTAGTTTTACACAGGTGTAGTGTAGTATTAATGTAGTTTTACACATGTGTAGTCTAGTATTAGTGTAGTTTTACACAGGTGTAGAGTAGTATTAATGTAGTTTTACACAGGTGTAGTCTAGTATTAGCATAGTTTTACACATGTGTAGTCAAATATTAGCATAGTTTTACACAGGTGTATTGTAGTATTAATGTAGTTTTACACAGGTGTAGTCTAGTATTAGCATAGTTTTACACAGGTGTAGTGTAGTATTAATGTAGCTTTACACAGGTGTAGTGTAGTATTAGCGTAGTTTTACACAGGTGTAGTGTAGTATTAATGTAGTTTTACACATGTGTAGTCTAGTATTAGCGTAGTTTTACACAGGTGTAGTGTAGTATTAATGTAGTTTTACACATGTGTAGTCTAGTATTAGCGTAGTTTTACACAGGTGTAGTGTAGTATTAATGTAGTTTTGCACAGGTGTAGTCTAGTATTAGCATAGTTTTACACAGGTGTAGTGTAGTATTAATGTAGTTTTACACATGTGTAGTCTAGTATTAGCGTAGTTTTACACAGGTATAGTCTAGTATTAGCATAGTTTTACACATGTGTAGTCTAGTATTAGCATAGTTTTACACATGTGTAGTCAAATATTAGCATAGTTTTACACAGGTGTAGTGTAGTATTAACGTAGCTTTACACAGGTGTAGTGTAGTATTAGTGTAGTTTTACACATGTGTAGTCTAGTATTAGCATTGTTTTACACATGTGTAGTCTAGTATTAGCATTGTTTTACACATGTGTAGTCTAGTATTAGCATAGTTTTACACATGTGTAGTCTAGTATTAGCATTGTTTTACACATGTGTAGTCTAGTATTAGCATTGTTTTACACATGTGTAGTCTAGTATTAGCATTGTTTTACACATGTGTAGTCTAGTATTAGCATAGTTTTACACATGTGTAGTCTAGTATTAGCATTGTTTTACACATGTGTAGTCTAGTATTAGCATTGTTTTACACATGTGTAGTCTAGTATTAGCATAGTTTTACACATGTGTAGTCTAGTATTAGCATTGTTTTACACATGTGTAGTCTAGTATTAGCATTGTTTTACACATGTGTAGTCTAGTATTAGCATAGTTTTACACAGGTGTATTGTAGTATTAGCATAGTTTTACACAGGTGTAGTGTAGTATTAATGTAGTTTTACACATGTGTAGTCTAGTATTAGCGTAGTTTTACACATGTGTAGTCTAGTATTAGCGTCGTTTTACACAGGTATAGTGTAGTATTAATGTAGTTTTACACAGGTATAGTGTAGTATTAATGTAGTTTTACACATGTGTAGTGTAGCTAGCTTAGTTTTACAGACAGATAAAGTGTAGTTTAGAGAATGCAGTGAAGGGGCTACAACTCCCAGCATGCCCAGACAGCCAAAGGCTGTCCAGGCAGGATGGGAGTTGTAGTTTTGCAAAAGTAGCAGAGGCCATTGGACTCTGCTAGGTTAACATAGCAGAGGCGAGTACGTCCTTGTACATTAATGTATCAGGGGCGAGTAAGCCGTGAGCTGCGCTAGTTAGTTCATTAGGGGTATACAGTCATCTATATGCGGTGATCGGAAGGCCACCTACCCACCTCTGTTCCTGCTCCGTCACTAGACGTGAAGCAGCACAGGAAGATGACAGAGCTGGGACGGGGGGTGGTAAGTTAGGCTCTCCAGGGGACGAACCACCAAAAAATGTATTAATCCATTTTTTTTGTGTGTTTTTCTTCTCGTTTCAGATATGTGAATGCGGAGGACTACGTCAGATTCGGTGGACTGCGATGATGACCTGCATTTTTTTTTTGTTTTAACAAAATGGTTAACGAGGGCTGTGGGGGAGTGTTTTTCCTAATAAAAATGTGTTAACTTTTTTTTACATTTTTTTTTTATTACTTTACAGGCTTAGTAGTGGAAGCTGTCTTGTAGACAGAATCCATTACTAAGCCAGGGTTTAGTGTTAGCCCCAAAAACAGCTAACGCTAACCTCCAATTATTTCCCCGGTACCCCCCCCACCGCACCCACAGGGGTATCGGGAAGAGCCAATACCAACAGGACCAGAGCGCCAAATATGGCACTCTTGGGTCTAGGCAGTGACAGGCTGGTGTTATTTAGGCTGGGGAGGGCCAGTAACAATGGTCCTCATCCACCCTGGTAACATCAGGCTGTTGCTGTTTGATTGGTATCTGGCTGAGAATGAAAAGACGTGGAACCACACACGTTTTTATTTTGTTGTTTTCTTCATAACTAAAAAAAAAAATGTGTGTGGTTCCCCGTTTTTTCATTCTCAGTCACATACCAATCAAACAGCAACAGCCTGAAGTTATCAGAAATTACATTGTAAACAAGGCTACAGCTGAGCATTCAAGACCGGCCAATCCAGAGCAACAGATCCGCAGTGTACAGTTGTATTGCTCGCCCATGGAAAGTTGAGTAACAAATATGTCCATGATTTCTGACTGCTGGAAAAAAGGTGAGGATCCCATAAAATATTTAAAGATGACATGCATACATACAGGATATTGCCAGGGGGTACAGCCAGTACCCCAGCATCCCTAGGACAGAAGCAGAAGACATACAGTATGCATTACCTACCTGGGGACAAAAACTACTGGAGGCATTACCTACTGCCTATCTATTGGGGGAACTATCTACTATTTACCTAGTGGGGGCACTACCTAATTGGGGCATTACCTACTACATACCTACTGGGGGAATTACCTACTAACTACCTACTGGTGGAACTACCTACTACCGACCTACTGGGGGCACTAACTAATGGCGGCATTACCTGCAACCTACCTCGGGACATTACATACTACCTACCTACTGGTGGAACTACATACTACCTACCTAATTGGGGCATTACCTACTACATACCTACTGGGGGAACTACATACTACCTACCTAATTGGGGCATTACCTACTACACACCTACTGGGGGAACTACATACTACCTACCTAATGGGGGCATTACCTACTACCTACCTACTAGGGGCATTATCTACAACCTACCTGGGGACATTATCTACTACGTACCTACTGGTGGAACTACCTACTACCTACCTACTGGGGGCACTACCTAATGGGGGCATTACCTACTACCTACCTACTGGAGGCATTACCTATAACCTACCTTGGGACATTACATACTATCTAACTACTGGTGGAATTACCTACTACCTACCTACTAGGGGCACTACCTAATGGGGGCATTACCTACTACCTACCTACTGGGGGCATTACCTACAACCTACCTGGAGGCATTACCTACAACCTACCTGGGGCATTACCTACAACCTACCTACTGGAGGCATTACCTACAACCTACCTGGGGGCATTACCTTATACCTACTAATGGCATTGCCTACTACCTACCTACCGAGGGAATTAATTACTACCTACCTCGCTGGGGACATTACTTACTACCTTCCTACCAGTGGCATTGAGCTGTGTAAAATTTCTCATTGCAGCCCTGGGTATCCTTCATTCTCAGTGATGTCATGTTCATGCAGATATTGGACCACATTTATCATTGTCTTTAGACTGTTTTTTGTGTCTAAAAAAGGCGCAAAAAAGGCACAAGCAGGGTTTTTTGCGCCTTTTTTGCGCCTTTTTTGCCCCTTTTTGTTTACACATTTCTGCTGATTTTGAGTTGCAATCCCCTGATTTTGAGTTGCAATGCACTGGTTTTGGCAATACACATGATATAGAAGGGATTTATCATTGCGCCTTTTTGTAAAAAGGAGCAAAAAAAGGCGCAAAGCCATTGAAAAGTCTCTAAAACTACCCCAGCCCAGACATGGTGTAGCTTTTTGGTGTATGTGTAGACAGAAATTTCAGAAAATGTGACCTGCACAAAATGTATCAAAGCTCTTTTACCTTTTATTAAATTTGGTGCTCCTACTCATTATCAACACAAGAAAAAGGTGTAAAAAAATGCTTAACTTGCACTGCAATGATAAATGTGGGCCACTACCTTTAATAAAAGACTTCTTAATTACCATTATAAGACTAAACAGATGGCAGCGTCATCTTAGTGTATATAGATTTGTCTTTGCTTACTTTTCCTCGTGGCTCTATGTATCCTGAGATGACGATTTTGCTTTACTCTATCAGTAGTTGTTTATGCTATATAGGCTGCCATTTATCATTGTAGGTGTAATTGAAGCATTTATCATTGTAGGTGTAAGTGAAGCATTTATCATTGTAGGTGTAAGTGAAGCATTTATCATTGTAGGTGTAAGTGAAGCATTTTTCTACACCTTTTTGTGTGCTGGTAATGTATAGGAGCTCTACATTTTTTAAATGGTCATTTCATTTTCTGAAATTTTTCTCTGCACATACACCAAAAAGCTAAGCTATGTCTGGGCTGGTGTCGTTTTGGAGACTTTTCAGTGGCTTTGTGCCTTTTTTGTGCCTTTTCACAAAAAGGTGCAGTTCATAAAACCCGTTCATATCATGTGTATTGCCAAAATCAGTGGATTGCAACTCAAAATCTGCAGAAATGTGCAAACAAAAAGGCGCAAATAAACCCTGCTTGCGCCTTTTTTGCACCTTTTCTAGACACAAAAAAACAGTCTGAAGACAATGATAAATGTCGGCCTATGTGTTTATATGTCGCCACCCAGTGGTTGTGATGTGAGTTACAGGCTGTCCGGGGTTTAGATAGAACGCCACAGCCTAGAAATTGTATTGTGAGAAATTGGATTCCATAATGAAATATACAAGAAGGTAATGGTGGACACATCTATCTTATGAGCTCACAAGCCTAGACAGTCACAGAAAACCAACAAGGTGGGACCAGAACTCAGAACCAGATATTAGGAAATCTGAAGACTTGAACAGAAATTTAAAAAAACTTATACCGACCAGTGGAGAGATTTGTCCATCACAGTCATCAGTGTTATCTCAAGGATCAGACATCTTATCCTCCCTCATCCAGCGTTCTAAACAAATGCCGATTTCGTACGGCAGTGGTTATGATGTCATGACATCACACCACGCCCCCTCCATTCATGTCTATGGGAGTGGAGGAGCGTGTCATCTGTAAATTCTCTCGAAAAAAGTCAAGACCCACTGATGGCAGCTCCTCTTGTAATTCCTCACCAATGATGTCTCAGATGTGCTCGATGGGAGACAAGTCTGGTGGAGATGATCCAGGCCATGGTAGCACGTTTAGATCACACAGGATGCTCACAGTAGCACGAGAAACATGTGATCTAGTGTTGTCATGGTAAAAAAATGGCTTCTGGGACACTTTGGAGGAAAAAGTTGCTGACCAATCAGATCGCTTCTTTCATTTTGCAGAGGCCTTGTTAAAAGGAGCGATCTGATTGGTTGCTATGGACAACTGGGCAGCTTTTCCTCTGGACAGGTTTTGATAAATCTCCCCCATAGAGTGGACCACTGGTCCCATGACCACATTGTAACACCGAGCTGTGTGTGTACTTGGAATGAAGGCTAGAGGCGTCCATCTACTAAACATTATGCCACACAGCACTATAATCCTGAAAGTAAGAGTTGTGTGACGTTGCTTCTTCAAGGCCTCTTCATGGCATTGTCCTTGTGGTCACCATCGTGTCCGAGACAAACGTGGGACTCACATGCACAATCCATTGCTGTCTCACTTTGCACCATGATAGCCTTTGAGAGCAGTGGTGTAAGGTCAGTGGAGCACAGAGATGTAACTTGTAGCGTCTGGGCCCCAATGCAAAAACTGCAACAGGGCACCATGTGCCAATTATAATACACGTCTCATATTGGGAAAGATGTGCTTTTGGAGCCCCCACCAGGGTGCAACTGCTACCTCTGAACCCCATATACCTACGCCCCTGGTGGAGCACCTGTAGCTGGATGTCTGGCTTGGTACTCAATGTTGTGCAAGCACCTTTTGATGGTTTGTGTAGATTCCGTTCAACACCCTAGGCTTGGTACATGACATCCTCTTTTACTTGGAGTACAGAATGGATCACTATGGTGATGCCTGGATACCACCCTGATGACTACGGGGATTCTTGGACAACTCCTCAATGACTCTGGGGATGCCTGGACACCTCTCTAATGACTCTGGGGATGCCTGGACACCTCTCTGATGTCTCTGGGGATGCCTGGACACCTCTCTAATGACTCTGGGGATGCCTGGACACCTCTCTGATGTCTCTGGGGATGCCTGGACACCTCTCTAGTGACTCTGGGGAAGCCTGGACACCTATCTGATGTCTCTGGGGATGCCTGGACACCTCTCTGATGGCTCTGGGGATGCCTGGACACCTCTCTAATGACTCTGGGGTGCCTGAACACCTCTCTGATGTCTCTGGGGATGCCTAGACACCTCTCTGATGTCTCTGGGGATGCCTGGACACCTCTCTGATGTCTCTGGGGATGCCTGGACACCTCTCTGATGGCTCTGGGGATGCCTGGACACCTCTCTGATGGCTCTGGGGATGCCTGGACACCTCTCTGATGACTCTGGGGATGCCTGGACACCTCCCTGATGTCTCTGGGGATGCCTGGACACCTCTCTGATGACTCTGGGGATGCCTGGACACCTCCCTGATGTCTCTGGGGATGCCTGGACACCTCTCTGAGGGCTCTGTGGATGCCTGGACACCTCCCTGATGGCTCTGGGGATGCCTGGACACCTCTCTGATGGCTCTGGGGATGCCTGGACACCTCTCTAATGGCTCTGGGGATGCCTGGGCACCTCTCTAATGACTCTGGGGATGCCTGGACACCTCTCTGATGGCTCTGGGGATGCCTGGGCACCTCTCTAATGACTCTGGGGATGCCTGGACACCTCTCTGATGTCTCTGGGGATGCCTGGACACCTCTCGAATGACTATGGGGATACCTGGACACCTCTCTGATGGCTCTGGGGATGCCTGGACAAAAATCTGATTAGTCTGGGGATGTCTGGATACCGCCCCAAGGACTCTGGAAATGCCTGGCCACCGCCCTGATGACTCCAGGTGGCTCATACACATGCAGCATGGAGGGATTAAAGTTTTATATGGGGTGAAGGGTTATTAAGCCCTCACTATGACTGGTAAGCCTGTTCACCCACACTAAACCCAATAAACTGGGTTAAAGTGTGGGTGAACAGGATTCCATAGAGGGGTCACTTACCTAAATTTCTCCAGTAGGTCCTGAGATACAGGCTTCTGAGGATCCCATGCTTCATTCTGAGAACTGCGCGCTGGAGGCGGGACCTCCCCGGCTTGCCGCTTCTGCCTCCCTCTGTAGCCTCCTAATACCACCCCCGCTATTTGAATATTCATATTCATATCCACGTCCTAGTGATGTGGAGTCACCAGTCACGTGAGCGCAGCGCATTCTCGGCAGAGCGCATGCACCGCAAGATTTTCCCACCACTCACGTCCTGATAAAATCTTCCGGCACATGCTCTCTGCCTAGAGAGCATTGTGCTCATGTGAACGAAGACTCCACGTCACTAGGACATGGAGTGGAAGAATATGAATATTCTAATAGCGGGGGCGGCATTAGGAGGTGACAGAGGGAGGCAGAAGCAGCCAGCAGGGAGAACGCGCATTTCTCTGAATGAAGCAAGGGAACTTCAGAAGCCTGTATCTCAGGACCTACTGGAGCAATTTAACAAAAAATGAAAGATGCGATCTGATTGGTTCCTATGGGGCATCGCTAGGGGTATCGCTGGGGACTCCCGTGTTCTCTGACGCGGCACCCCAGTTATCCAGCCGCCACATCCCCTCCATTTATACCTATAGGAGGAGGCCTGACGGCTGTGTCCTAGCTATCATACCCCCTCCTATAGACATGAATGGAGGGTGCACTGCGTGATGTCACGAACACAGAATCCACAAGTTTCCATGTTCAGTGCATTAACTGTGCCGGCTCAGAGATTGCGGGGGGTCCCAGTGGCTGGACCCCATGCAATCAGACATCTTATCCACTATCCTTTGGATAGGGGATACAATGTTAAATGGGCACTCCTTATGGTAAATTAAAAATCTTTCTAATGTACTATGTTAAAAAAAATAATGAAGTTTTCTATGTTTTATTTGTGTTTAAAAAAGCCGCCACTAGGTGTCTCCCTACTTGTCCAGAGGACATTTCTTGCACAGACTTTGGACTCCTGCTGGCCTGGCAGAAGTCCAAAATCAGGAAATGCAGTCGAGATGGGTGCAGCCTTATCCATTCATAGCTCATCTAACACTGAACTGCTCTGGGCTGTGTGTAGCAGAGTGAGGGAGGAAGTTCTCCCCTGTATGGCTTCAGATGATGTCCCGCCTGCTGGGGAACGCCCCTTCCCAGTCTGTGAATCTGACTGAGACTGAGCAGAAAATACAGAGAAATATCAAGGTAGAAAACTAAAAAATAATAAAAATAAAAATAAAGGCTGGTGGTGGTTTATGATGATGGGGGCAGTGACCTGGGAGGATTATAAAATTAGTACCCCTTACTTTCTTATATGACAATACCGAATCTGTGCTTGGGGGGGATATTGATTTTTGTTTTTATATTTAAATAATGGGAAAATGGGATTGATTTTACATTCTTACTGTGGGAGGTACTTTTTATATTTAAAAATAAAAAACAAACAAACATTTTTTAATGATTTTATTTAACCTCACCTCTGGAAAAATAAACAGAGATGCCGGTTCCTCCAGAGAGATTTTGGTATAAATAGAAATGTCATGTCCATTTTACAGAAAAAAATAATTCAAGTACATTTAGTTATAGTTGATTATGAAGGAACATTTTCAAGCAGCTAAAAGCAGAAAGCTTCCTCAGTACTTTAGGTTATATTATGCGCCCATTTACATAGGTGCGATTACACATAAGAGACCTCACCATCAAGGACAACCTTTCATGTTTGGTCACCTCGGCTGACTCAGTCAAAGACTAAGCAAATTATAGCAAAAATTACATTATGCAAATCCAGAGGTTCAAGTAAGAACAGGAGGGTCCGAAATGTGATTTCCATCTCGGCAAAGACCCTCCGCATAAAAGGATTTCCAAAAAAAAATAAAAATCAGTCCTACAAGGACAAACGCATAAAATAGTTTCTCCTTCAGAAGAACACTACAAAGTAGCGTGGGGACACTAAGAATTCTGGGAAGAAGGATATGCAAAGTAGCTTTTGAAGGTAGCTTTCCCTTTAAAGAGGTACTCCACTGCCCCAGCATTTTTGCACATTTTTAGTTTCGAACGCTTGGAGCGGGCGGCAAGGATTGTGACGTCACGGTCATGTACCCTCGTGATGTCACACCACACCCCCTCAATGCAAGCCTGTTGGACTTGTACTGAGGGGGTGTGGCATGACGGCACGTGGGGGCAAGACTGTGACGTCACGACCCCCGCCACCCGCACCCAGCATTCTAAACGAAAGCCAGGTGCTGCACAGAGATCGCGGGGGTCCCAGCTGCGGGACCCCCCCCCCCCCAGGATAAGATGTCTAGGGGCGGAGTACCCGTTTAAGCCAATGTTTGGCTCCATTAAAAAGCCTTAGAACATGACTGTGGATTTAATAAGCCAAGCCAGAAAACTTTCTCAGAAAGTGAAGGTCCTATATGTAGCTGTTTTGTGGTCCAAGAAAGGAGCCATGTTTTTGCATTTCTGGACAACATACTCCTAAATACATCCTGTAGGCCCTAGCTACTACAAGGTAAGTAGATTGACTAATATCAAAATATGAGATAGTACACCAAAAATAATTAATATTAGCCCAAAATAGAAATAAGAAAATACAGTGACCCCCCCGACCTACGATGGCCCCGACATATGATGAAATCGACATACAATGCTTTTTTATGTCGGGGCCATCGCATTAAGTGCTATCCGGCAGCGCCAAGTGCTTAAGCTGCTGCCGGATAGCAGCTTAATGTTCCCCGTGTGGTGCGGTAAGTATTACTTACCCCTCCACGATCCTCCGGGGTGCCCTCTGAGTCCAGCGCTGGTCTTCCGGCGTCTTCTCGGCCCTCTCTGATGACGTCAATACGCTGCTGCGCACGTCATCCAATAGGAATGGCGTACGCAGCGGCGTAATGACGTCGCTACGCAGGCCCAGTAAGGCCTTGCGGAAGACAGAAGAGGACCGGAGAAGACAGAAGAGGACCGGAGAAGACAGCGGAGGACCGGAGAAGACAGCGGAGGACCAGAGAAGACAGCGGAGGACCGGAGAAGACAGCGGAGGACCAGAGAAGACAGCGGAGGACCGGAGAAGACAGCGGAGGACCGGAGAAGACAGCGGAGGACCAGAGAAGACAGCGGAGGACCGGAGAAGACAGCGGAGGACCGGGATCACCATCGGGAGCGGCGGGGACACCATCTCGAGCGGCGGGGACACCATCTCGAGCGGCGGGGACAGGTGAGTACAGCTTCCTATACTTTACATTGCACGGATCCCTCAACATACGATGGATTCGACAAACGATGGCTCGTTTGGAACGAATTACCATCGTATGTTGAGGGATCACTGTAAAGGCAAATCAGACAAATCTTTATTGAATAAATAGTAACATACATGAAAACATATATTAAAAGAAGATGGCACAAGTAGACAATACCATGGAAGGCATATCGATGGGAAGGAAATAGTATACTAAATCATTAACAATGCAGATCACTCAGTGTAAACAAACAGTAATAAATAACCAGACAAGGTGAGCAATATAATAGGCCAGTATCAAATAGTACGATGAACCTTACCCAAATATATGCCGAACCCCATGTTCATCGCGCATAAGACTTCCGCTCAGTTCCGGTAGTGACGTCAGACGCCGGCACCTCGTTGCACCACGCGATTTGAGCCAGAGCAGTCTCCGGCTCCCTGCGCACCAGTAGGTTCATAGCGCCCGACCTAAGATACTCCGAACAGTAAGTACACTACAGGGATGAAACTTTTCCCTGTTTTACTTTGCAGGAATATATACTGAACGGGCTCCTTTGCCTGTCTTCTGTATTTTACAGGTGGAACCGCTTGACAGTTGGACCGCTTTTACAGGACACCATATGGGACCGCTCTTTTTTCCTACAGGAATACTAGGGACAGTACATTTCTTTTTAGCGAAATCCCAATTTATGGATGAAACCTGTATAATGCTATAAGACACGGCCAATGTATATGCGGTTCTAAGTGTTTGTTTGTGGTCATATTATTGGATATACCATTGTAATTACCTCCCTAATGACGCCGCTCTAAAAAGTGTGGTAGAAACGCGTCGGCGGTTTACTTGATACCACGGGTGAGCTGGCAGGGCCCAGCAGAGCTCTACTTGTGTGGTTACTAATAGTGATGACTTTATGACCCTCACAATATAATTTATTGGTGATTGTTCACACAGGCACATAAGTTAAGCATTAGGCACACCATTTTTCGAGCACATGACAATTGCCTAATTACTATAATTTCATGCTTTGGTGAGACCCTTCAATAACCTGGTTCATACGCAAAAACCAAACAAATTTATTGGGCTAGATTATTATCCATAGCTCAAGAACATCCCAGCATCCAATCCCGCCATTGTACAACCTTCCACCTCATACAGCTTTTTCAGTATTAGAATAGGGTCCCATTCATAAGATCTAATAGGTTCATTGAGATTATCTCATGGGCCCTTGTGGTAAGCGACTAGCCCCCCGCTGTCACCTCCAAATGCTCAGGAGTCCTCCTTATGTACCACTGGTTGCTAACTGTAGCTGCTTTCAGTGGCTGGGATCAGAGATAATTCTGATCCTGGCCATTTAACCTCCTAGATGCTGGGATCAACAGAGATTGTGGCATCTAGGTGAATATTTGTGTGGTTCTGATCCTGTCTGGCCTATGATAACCCCTTGTGTGGTACATGTTAATGATTTTTGCCATCCTGGGCGAAAGCTAATTTTGCCGCCCTTGACCCAACCCATTGGCTCCGCCCTTTTACATGCCCTACCTTACTACTGGGGTGACACACTGTAACAAACCTCCTTCTCATGTAATCTCCTTACTACTGGGGTGACACACTGTAACAAACCTCCTTCTCATGTAATCTCCTTACTACTGGGGTGACACACTGTAACAACCCCCGCTGCTCTTCATGTAATGAGCTTACTTCTGGGGTGACACACTGTAACAAACTCCCTCCTCATGTTATCTCCTTACTACTGGGGTGACAAAATGTAACAAACCCCCTCCTCATATAATGAACTTACTACTGGGGTGACACACTGTAACAAACCTCCTCCTCATGTAATCTCCTTACTACTGGGGTGACACACTGTAACAAACCTCCTCCTCATGTAATCTCCTTACTACTGGGGTGACACACTGTAACAAACCTCCTTATCATGTAATCTCCTTACTACTGGGGTGACACACTGTAACAACCCCCCTGCTCATGTAATCTCCTTACTACTGGGATGACACACTGTACCAAACCTCCTCCTCATGTAATCATCTACTACTGGGGTGACACACTGTACCAAACCTCCTCCTCATGTAATCTCATTACTACTGGAGTGACACACTGTAACAACCTCCTCCTCATGTAATCTCATTACTACTGGGATGACACACTGTAACAACCTCCTCCTCATGTAATCACCTACTACAGGGGTGACACACTGTAACAAACCCCCTCCTGACAAAACGGTAGTTCTGGCTAACTTTTTTGCAGCGGACAAAGCGGTGCCCCCATCAAGAGGGCGCTCTAGGCAGCTGCCTATTTTGCCTATAGGCAGAACCGGCCCTGGGTGCAACCCTGTATCACGCTGTAGATTCCCACAAACCACTACTGCAAGAAGCTGTGATCCGTACACAAGGCCCCAGGAGATAAAACCTCTAAAGCCAGGGTTTGCAGAGAACAACTTGTACATTACTTCTGGTGCAATTCCAACACAGAAATAACACTTTGGAAAGATTTATTTTACAGTTCTCTGAAATACACCGGCAGAACAGGAGCGATTGGTAAATTGTCAGTAGTCACTGTTCTCAAGATATTTGCAGATTGTGCTATGTGCAGATATTTGCTTTGGTATTGCTGATACTTGTAGTTCTCCTGAGATTTGGTTATGTTTCTCGCTGTATTAGACTCAGAGGCCAGGTCTACCCTGGATGCTATCCGTTCCCTCTTCAGGTACTTGCATGCTATCAGGGGTCTTCAAGGGGGCTGACCCATGGTTAACTGTTTCAAGGATCCCTTCCCTGACTTTAGGGGTTACTGAGACTTCGTGACAGAGGAGGCTCTAGACCTGTGAGGCCTTAGAGGAAGCACGAAAACAAGGCCCTCACTGGATGTCACAATGTAGTGTGGAATGGCAGCACCTGGCGCAAGGCAAAGTATTGTGTGTCCGTACCCCGTTAGTTAATGACGATGCGTACCCTCCTGCCCTTCTGCCCCCGCTTACAAATGCCCCTTTCCCTTTTGGCTCACCGTAAAATATCCTTCCACTCCTAGTTTGCCTCCTATATAGAGCCTTATTACTGATGTACCTCACTATATAGAGCCCTCTTCTTCTGCTGAACCCCCTATATAGAGCCTTATTACTGATATACCCCCTTATATAGAGCCCTCTTTCTCTGCTGTACCCCTTATATAGAGCCCTCTTTCTCTACTGTACCCCACTATATAGAGCCCTCTTTCACTGCTGTACCCCACTATATAAAGTCCTCTTTCACTGCTGTACCCCACTATATAGAGCCCTCTTTCACTGCTGTACCCCTTATATAGAGCCTTATTACTGTTGTACCCCACTATATAGAGCCCTCTTTCTCTACTGTACCCCACTATATAGAGCCCTCTTTCACTGCTGTACCCCACTATATAAAGTCCTCTTTCACTGCTGTACCCCACTATATAGAGCCCTCTTTCACTGCTGTACCCCTTATATAGAGCCTTATTACTGTTGTACCCCACTATATAGAGCCCTCTTTCACTGCTGTACCCCACTATATAGAGCCCTCTTTCTCTGCTGTACCCCACTATATAGAGCCCTCTTCATCTACTCTACCCCACTATATAGAGCCCTCTTTCTCTGCTGTACCCCACTATATAGAGCCCTCTTCCTCTACTCTACCCCACTATATAGAGCCCTCTTTCTCTGCTGTACCCCACTATATAGAGCCCTCTCTCTGCTGTACCCCACTATATAGAGCCCTCTTTATCAGCTGTACCTCACTATATGGAGCCCTCGTTCTCTGATGTACCCCACTATATAGAGCCCTCTCTCTGCTGTACCCCACTATATAGAGTCCTCTTTCTCTGCTGTACCCCACTATATAGAGCCCTCTTCCTCTACTCTATCCCACTATATAGAGCCCTCTTTCTCTGCTGTACCCCACTATATAGAGCCCTCTTTCTCTGCTGTACCCCACTGTATAGAGCCCTCTTTATCAGCTGTACCCCACTATATAGAGCCCTCTTTCTCTGCTGTACCCCACTGTATAGAGCCCTCTTTATCAGCTGTACCCCACTATATAGAGCCCTCTTTCTCTGATGTACCCCACTATATAGAGCCCTCTCTCTGCTGTACCCCACTATATAGAGCTCTCTTTATAAGCTGTACCCCACTATATAGAGCCCTCTTTCTCTGCTGTACCCCACTGTATAGAGCCCTCTTTCTTTGATGTACCCCACTATATAAAGCCCTCTTTCTCTGCTGTACCCCACTATATAGAGCCCTCTTTCTCTGCTGTACCCCACTATATAGAGCCCTCTTTCTCTGCTGTACCCCACTATATAGAGCCCTCTTTCTCTGCTGTACCCCACTATATAGAGCCCTCTTTCTCTGCTGTACCCCACTATATAGAGCCCTCTTTCTCTGCTGTACCCCACTATATAGAGCCCTCTTTCTCTGCTGTACCCCTCTATATAGAGCCCTCTTTCTCTGCTGTACCCCACTATATAGAGCCCTCTTTCTCTGCTGTACCCCTCTATATAGAGCCCTCTTTTTCTGCTGTACCCCACTGTATGGAGTCCTCTTTATCTGCTGTACCCCACTATATAGAGCCCTCTTTCTCTGCTGTACCCCACTATGTAAAGCCCTCTTTCTCTGCTATACCCCATTATATGGAGCCCTCTTTCTCTGCTGTACCCCATTATATGGAGCCCTCTTTCTTTGCTGTACCCCACTATATAGAGCCCTCTTTCTCTACTGTACCCCACTATATAGAGCCCTCTTTCTCTGCTGTACCCCACTATATAGAGCCCTCTTTCTCTGCTGTACCCCACTATATAGAGCCCTCTTTCTCTGCTGTACCCCACTATGTAGAGCCCTCTTTCTCTGCTGTACCCCATTATATGGAGCCCTCTTTCTCTGCTGTACCCCATTATGTGGAGCCCTCTTTCTCTGCTGTACCCCATTATATGGAGCCCTCTTTCTCTGCTGTACCCCCTATATAGAGCCCTCTTTCTCTGCTGTACCCCATTATATGGAGCCCTCTTTCTCTGCCATACCCCTATATAGAGCCCTATTCCTCTGCATTATCCCCTATATAGAGCCCCCCTCCCCTCCTGTCTCTCTGAAATACCTGTCCTCCTCTCCCCCTTACAGACTCCTCCTAAGCCCCTTCATTTAATTTTACCTCTTCTGTTGCCCCCTCCCCCATTAAAGGGGTACTCCTGTGGTCAACGTGTTTTTCCGTTTTTGACTTACCCTATTTGTTTTGTTTCATTTCTATTCTTGTTGTTTAGGTGACTCTATTTATTTGTTGTCTTTTTATCCCCCACTTTGTTTTCCTATCTTTGCTTCTATTTCCTGTTTCTTGCTGGGCTGAAAACTACAAATCCCAGCATGCCACATGCCTTGATGGTTTGGGGCGTCTCCTTTTTTTCCCCCGCCCTTTACCCCCCCCCCCCCCCCCCCCTACTATTTTCCTGAGTCGAGCCCCTTATACACAGCACACTAATATAATCAGCCCTGGTTGGGATACACTGTCATACACACACAAAAGGGACTACAACTCCCAGCATGTCATTCAGGAGTCTTCAGTCTGTGGTATTACACCAGCATGCTGCCTCTGTAGTCTCCTGGGGGTTGTAGTTCACCACACCTCTATAGGGCATACACCAGTGTTTCCCAACCAGGGTGCCTCCAGGTGTTGCAAAACTACTACTACCAGCATGCATGAACAGCCAAAAGCTGTCCGGGCATGCTGGGAGTTGTAGTTTTGATACAGCTGAAGACACCCTGTTTGGGAAACAATTCACTTTTATTTGTAATATACTGAATAGGCTAGGACAGTGTTTCCCAACCAGTGTGCCTCCAGCTGTTGCAAAACTACAACTCCCAGCATGCCCAAAGGCTGTCAGGGCATGCTGGGATTTGTAGTTTTGTAACAGCTGGAGGCACACTGGTGTGTAAACACTAGCATACACACACATAACAGGGACTACAACTCCCAGCATGTGTCATTCAGGAGTCCCCCCGCCCCCTTCACACATAGAAATCATCCCCAGTCGGAGATTTCTTCCCCTGCAGTCTATACATCCCCGGCCCGTGCACCTTGTTATCCTTTCACATAACACTTATCTTCTCTGTCTTCTTTCAGTGCAGACCTGCGTCCTCAGAAGACAGAGCAGGGGGAGGGGAGATGAGCAGCTGTGTACGTCCTCTCTCTCCCCCTGCTCTGGCTTCTTTCTCTCATGCAGATCTGAGTCCTCCAGGAGGGGGAGATGAGGGGGCGTGGCTTCTTTCTCTCATGCAGATCTGAGTCCTCCAGGAGGGGAGATGAGGGGGCGTGGCTTCTTTCTCTCATGCAGATCTGAGTCCTCCAGGAGGGGGAGATGAGGGGGCGTGGCTTCTTTCTCTCATGCAGACCTGCGTCCTCCAGGAGGGGGAGATGAGGAGGCGTGGCTTATTTCTGTCATACAGACCTGTGTCCTCCGGGAGGGGGAGATGAGGAGGCGTGGCTTCTTTCTGTCATACAGACCTGTGTCCTCCGGGAGGGGGAGATGAGGGGGCGTGGCTTCTTTCTCTCATGCAGACCTGCGTCCTCCAGGAGGGGGAGATGAGGGGGTGTGGCTTATTTCTGTTATACAGACCTGTGTCCTCCGGGAGGGGGAGATGAGGAGGCGTGGCTTCTTTCTGTCATACAGACCTGTGTCCTCCGGGAGGGGGAGATGAGGGGGTGTGGCTTATTTCTCTCATGCAGACCTGAGTCCTCCAGGAGGGGGAGATGAGGGGGCGTGGCTTCTTTCTGTCATGCAGACCTGCGTCCTCCAGGAGGGGGAGATGAGGGGGCGTGGCTTCTTTCTGTCGTGCACACCTGCGTCCTCCAGGAGGGGGAGATGAGGGGGTGTGGCTTCTTTCTCTCATGCAGACCTGCGTCCTCCAGGAGGGGGAGATGAGGGGGCGTGGCTTCTTTCTGTCATGCACACCTGCATCCTCCAGGAGGGCGAGATGAGGGGGCGTGGCTTCTTTCTGTTATGCAGACCTGCGTCCTTAAGGAGGGGGAGATGAGGGGGTGTGGCTTCTTTCTCTCATGCAGACCTCTGTCCTCCAGGAGGGGGAGATGAGGGGGTGTGGCTTCTTTCTCTCATGTAGACCTCTGTCCTCCAGGAGGGGGAGATGAGGGGGCGTGGCTTCTTTCTCTCATGCAGATCTGAGTCCTCCAGGAGGGGGAGATGAGGGGGCGTGGCTTCTTTCTCTCATGCAGACCTGCGTCCTCCAGGAGGGGGAGATGAGGAGGCATGGCTTATTTCTGTCATACAGACCTGTGTCCTCCGGGAGGGGGAGATGAGGAGGCGTGGCTTCTTTCTGTCATACAGACCTGTGTCCTCCGGGAGGGGGAGATGAGGGGGTGTGGCTTATTTCTCTCATGCAGACCTGAGTCCTCCAGGAGGGGGAGATGAGGGGGCGTGGCTTCTTTCTGTCATGCAGACCTGCGTCCTCCAGGAGGGGGAGATGAGGGGGCGTGGCTTCTTTCTGTCATGCACACCTGCGTCCTCCAGGAGGGGGAGATGAGGGGGTGTGGCTTCTTTCTCTCATGCAGACCTCCATCCTCCAGGAGGGGGAGATGAGGGGGTGTGGCTTATTTCTCTCATGCAGACCTGAGTCCTCCAGGAGGGGGAGATGAGGGGGCGTGGCTTCTTTCTGTCATGCAGACCTGCGTCCTCCAGGAGGGGGAGATGAGGGGGCGTGGCTTCTTTCTGTTATGCAGACCTGCGTCCTTAAGGAGGGGGAGATGAGGGGGTGTGGCTTCTTTCTCTCATGCAGACCTCTGTCCTCCAGGAGGGGAAGATGAGGGGGCGTGGCTTCTTTCTCTCATGCAGACCTCCGTCCTCCGGGAGGGGAAGATGAGGGGGCGTGGCTTCTTTCTCTCATGCAGACTTCCGTCCTCCAGGAGGGGGAGATGAGGGGGCGTGGCTTCTTTCTGTCATGCAGACCTGCGTCCTCCGGGAGGGGATGATGAGGGGGCGTGGCTTCTTTCTCATGCAGACCTACTTCCTCCAGGAGGGGGAGATGAAGGGGCGTGGCTTATTTCTCTCATGCAGACCTCCGTCCTCAGGGAGGGGGAGATGAGGGGGTGTGGCTTATTCCTCTCATGCAGACCTGCGTCCTCTGGGAGGGGGAGATGAGGGGGCGTGGCTTCTTTCTCTCATGCAGACCTGTGTCCTCTGGGAGGGGGAGATGAGGGGCGTGGCTTATTTCTCTCATGCAGACTCCGTCCTTAAGGAGGGGGAGATGAGGGGGTGTGGCTTCTTTCTCTCATGCAGACCTCTGTCCTCCAGGAGGGGGAGATGAGGGGGCGTGGCTTCTTTCTCTCATGCAGACCTCCGTCCTCCGGGAGGGGAAGATGAGGGGGCGTGGCTTCTTTCTCTCATGCAGACTTCCGTCCTCCAGGAGGGGGAGATGAGGGGGCGTGGCTTCTTTCTGTCATGCAGACCTGCGTCCTCCGGGAGGGGATGATGAGGGGGCGTGGCTTCTTTCTCATGCAGACCTACTTCCTCCAGGAGGGGGAGATGAAGGGGCGTGGCTTATTTCTCTCATGCAGACTTCCGTCCTCAGGGAGGGAGAGATGAGGGGGCGTGGCTTATTCCTCTCATGCAGACCTGCGTCCTCTGGGAGGGGGAGATGAGGGGGCGTGGCTTCTTTCTCTCATGCAGACCTGTGTCCTCTGGGACGGGGAGATGAGGGGCGTGGCTTATTTCTCTCATGCAGACTCCGTCCTCCAGGAGGGGGAGATGAGGGGGCGTTGCTTCTTTCTCACGCAGACCTCCTTCCTCCGGGAGGGGGAGATGAGGGGGTGTGGCTTCTTTCTCTCATGCAAACTCCGTCCTCCGGGAGGGGGAGATGAGGGGGCGTGGCTTAGTTCTCTCATGCAGACCTGTGTCCTCCGGGAGGGGGAGGTGAGGGGGCGTGGCTTCTTTCTCTCATGCAGATCTGAGTCCTCCAGGAGGGGGAGATGAGGGGGCGTGGCTTCTTTCTCTCATGCAGACCTGCGTCCTCCAGGAGGGGGAGATGAGGAGGCATGGCTTATTTCTGTCATACAGACCTGTGTCCTCCGGGAGGGGGAGATGAGGAGGCGTGGCTTCTTTCTGTCATACAGACCTGTGTCCTCCGGGAGGGTGTGTGGCTTATTTCTCTCATGCAGACCTGAGTCCTCCAGGAGGGGGAGATGAGGGGGCATGGCTTCTTTCTGTCATGCAGACCTGAGTCCTCCAGGAGGGGGAGATGAGGGGGCGTGGCTTCTTTCTGTCATGCACACCTGCGTCCTCCAGGAGGGGGAGATGAGGGGGTGTGGCTTCTTTCTCTCATGCAGACCTCCATCCTCCAGGAGGGGGAGATGAGGGTGTGTGGCTTATTTCTCTCATGCAGACCTGAGTCCTCCAGGAGGGGGAGATGAGGGGGCGTGGCTTCTTTCTGTCATGCAGACCTGCGTCCTCCAGGAGGGGAAGATGAGGGGGCGTGGCTTCTTTCTCTCATGCAGACCTCCGTCCTCCGGGAGGGGAAGATGAGGGGGCGTGGCTTCTTTCTCTCATGCAGACTTCCGTCCTCCAGGAGGGGGAGATGAGGGGGCGTGGCTTCTTTCTGTCATGCAGACCTGCGTCCTCCGGGAGGGGATGATGAGGGGGCGTGGCTTCTTTCTCATGCAGACCTACTTCCTCCAGGAGGGGGAGATGAAGGGGCGTGGCTTATTTCTCTCATGCAGACTTCCGTCCTCAGGGAGGGAGAGATGAGGGGGCGTGGCTTATTCCTCTCATGCAGACCTGCGTCCTCTGGGAGGGGGAGATGAGGGGGCGTGGCTTCTTTCTCTCATGCAGACCTGTGTCCTCTGGGACGGGGAGATGAGGGGCGTGGCTTATTTCTCTCATGCAGACTCCGTCCTCCAGGAGGGGGAGATGAGGGGGCGTTGCTTCTTTCTCACGCAGACCTCCTTCCTCCGGGAGGGGGAGATGAGGGGGTGTGGCTTCTTTCTCTCATGCAAACTCCGTCCTCCGGGAGGGGGAGATGAGGGGGCGTGGCTTAGTTCTCTCATGCAGACCTGTGTCCTCCGGGAGGGGGAGGTGAGGGGGCGTGGCTTCTTTCTCTCATGCAGATCTGAGTCCTCCAGGAGGGGGAGATGAGGGGGCGTGGCTTCTTTCTCTCATGCAGACCTGCGTCCTCCAGGAGGGGGAGATGAGGAGGCATGGCTTATTTCTGTCATACAGACCTGTGTCCTCCGGGAGGGGGAGATGAGGAGGCGTGGCTTCTTTCTGTCATACAGACCTGTGTCCTCCGGGAGGGTGTGTGGCTTATTTCTCTCATGCAGACCTGAGTCCTCCAGGAGGGGGAGATGAGGGGGCATGGCTTCTTTCTGTCATGCAGACCTGAGTCCTCCAGGAGGGGGAGATGAGGGGGCGTGGCTTCTTTCTGTCATGCACACCTGCGTCCTCCAGGAGGGGGAGATGAGGGGGTGTGGCTTCTTTCTCTCATGCAGACCTCCATCCTCCAGGAGGGGGAGATGAGGGGGTGTGGCTTATTTCTCTCATGCAGACCTGAGTCCTCCAGGAGGGGGAGATGAGGGGGCGTGGCTTCTTTCTGTCATGCAGACCTGCGTCCTCCAGGAGGGGAAGATGAGGGGGCGTGGCTTCTTTCTCTCATGCAGACCTCCGTCCTCCGGGAGGGGAAGATGAGGGGGCGTGGCTTCTTTCTCTCATGCAGACTTCCGTCCTCCAGGAGGGGGAGATGAGGGGGCGTGGCTTCTTTCTGTCATGCAGACCTGCGTCCTCCGGGAGGGGATGATGAGGGGGCGTGGCTTCTTTCTCATGCAGACCTACTTCCTCCAGGAGGGGGAGATGAAGGGGCGTGGCTTATTTCTCTCATGCAGACCTCCGTCCTCAGGGAGGGAGAGATAAGGGGGAGTGGCTTATTCCTCTCATGCAGACCTGCGTCCTCTGGGAGGGGGAGATGAGGGGGCGTGGCTTCTTTCTCTCATGCAGACCTGTGTCCTCTGGGAGGGGGAGATGAGGGGCGTGGCTTATTTCTCTCATGCAGACTCCGTCCTTAAGGAGGGGGAGATGAGGGGGTGTGGCTTCTTTCTCTCATGCAGACCTCTGTCCTCCAGGAGGGGGAGATGAGGGGGCGTGGCTTCTTTCTCTCATGCAGACCTCCGTCCTCCGGGAGGGGAAGATGAGGGGGCGTGGCTTCTTTCTCTCATGCAGACTTCCGTCCTCCAGGAGGGGGAGATGAGGGGGCGTGGCTTCTTTCTGTCATGCAGACCTGCGTCCTCCGGGAGGGGATGATGAGGGGGCGTGGCTTCTTTCTCATGCAGACCTACTTCCTCCAGGAGGGGGAGATGAAGGGGCGTGGCTTATTTCTCTCATGCAGACCTCCATCCTCAGGGAGGGAGAGATGAGGGGGCGTGGCTTATTCCTCTCATGCAGACCTGCGTCCTCTGGGAGGGGGAGATGAGGGGGCGTGGCTTCTTTCTCTCATGCAGACCTGTGTCCTCTGGGACGGGGAGATGAGGGGCGTGGCTTATTTCTCTCATGCAGACTCCGTCCTCCAGGAGGGGGAGATGAGGGGGCGTTGCTTCTTTCTCACGCAGACCTCCTTCCTCCGGGAGGGGGAGATGAGGGGGTGTGGCTTCTTTCTCTCATGCAAACTCCGTCCTCCGGGAGGGGGAGATGAGGGGGCGTGGCTTAGTTCTCTCATGCAGACCTGTGTCCTCCGGGAGGGGGAGGTGAGGGGGCGTGGCTTCTTTCTCTCATGCAGATCTGAGTCCTCCAGGAGGGGGAGATGAGGGGGCGTTGCTTCTTTCTCTCATGCAGACCTGCGTCCTCCAGGAGGGGGAGATGAGGAGGCATGGCTTATTTCTGTCATACAGACCTGTGTCCTCCGGGAGGGGGAGATGAGGAGGCGTGGCTTCTTTCTGTCATACAGACCTGTGTCCTCCGGGAGGGTGTGTGGCTTATTTCTCTCATGCAGACCTGAGTCCTCCAGGAGGGGGAGATGAGGGGGCATGGCTTCTTTCTGTCATGCACACCTGAGTCCTCCAGGAGGGGGAGATGAGGGGGCGTGGCTTCTTTCTGTCATGCACACCTGCGTCCTCCAGGAGGGGGAGATGAGGGGGTGTGGCTTCTTTCTCTCATGCAGACCTCCATCCTCCAGGAGGGGGAGATGAGGGGGTGTGGCTTATTTATCTCATGCAGACCTGAGTCCTCCAGGAGGGGGAGATGAGGGGGCGTGGCTTCTTTCTGTCATGCAGACCTGCGTCCTCCAGGAGGGGGAGATGAGGGGGCGTGGCTTCTTTCTGTCATGCAGACCTGCGTCCTCCAGGAGGGGGAGATGAGGGGGCGTGGCTTCTTTCTGTTATGCAGACCTGCGTCCTCCAGGAGGGGGAGATGAGGGGGTGTGGCTTCTTTCTCTCATGCAGACCTCCATCCTCCAGGAGGGGGAGATGAGGGGGCGTGGCTTCTTTCTCTCATGTAGACCTCCGTTCTCCAGGAGGGGGAGATGAGGGGGTGTGGCTTCTTTCTCTCATGCAGACCTCCGTCCTCCGGGAGGGGAAGATGAGGGGGCGTGGCTTCTTTCTCTCATGCAGACTTCCGTCCTCCAGGAGGGGGAGATGAGGGGGCGTGGCTTCTTTCTGTCATGCAGACCTGCGTCCTCCGGGAGGGGATGATGAGGGGGCGTGGCTTCTTTCTCATGCAGACCTCTGTCCTCCAGGAGGGAGAGATGAGGGGGCGTGGCTTATTCCTCTCATGCAGACCTGCGTCCTCTGGGAGATGAGGGGGCGTGGCTTCTTTCTCTCATGCAGACCTTTGTCCTCTGGGAGGGGGAGATGAGGGGCGTGGCTTATTTCTCTCATGCAGACTCCGTCCTCCAGGAGGGGGAGATGAGGGGGCGTTGCTTCTTTCTCACGCAGACCTCCTTCCTCCGGGAGGGGGAAATGAGGGGGTGTGGCTTCTTTCTCTCATGCAAACTCCGTCCTCCGGGAGGGGGAGATGAGGGGGCATGGCTTAGTTCTCTCATGCAGACCTGTGTCCTCCGGGAGGGGGAGGTGAGGGGGCGTGGCTTCTTTCTCTCATGCAGACCTGCATCCTCCGGGAGGGGGAGATGAGAGGGCGTGGCTTCTTTCTCTCATGTAGACCTCCGTCCTCCAGGAGGGGGAGGTGAGGGGGCGTGGCTTCTTTCTCTCATGCAGACCTGCGTCCTCTGGGAGGGGGAGATGAGGGGGCGTGGCTTCTTTTTCTCATGCAGACCTGCGTCCTCCAGGAGGGGGAGATGAGGGGGTGTGGCTTCTTTCTGTCATGCAGACCTGTGTCCTCCGGGAGGGGGAGATGAGGAGGCGTGGCTTCTTTCTGTCATACAGACCTGTGTCCTCCGGGAGGGTGTGTGGCTTATTTCTCTCATGCAGACCTGAGTCCTCCAGGAGGGGGAGATGAGGGGGCATGGCTTCTTTCTGTCATGCAGACCTGAGTCCTCCAGGAGGGGGAGATGAGGGGGCGTGGCTTCTTTCTGTCATGCACACCTACGTCCTCCAGGAGGGGGAGATGAGGGGGTGTGGCTTCTTTCTCTCATGCAGACCTCCATCCTCCAGGAGGGGGAGATGAGGGTGTGTGGCTTATTTCTCTCATGCAGACCTGAGTCCTCCAGGAGGGGGAGATGAGGGGGCGTGGCTTCTTTCTGTCATGCAGACCTGCGTCCTCCAGGAGGGGAAGATGAGGGGGCGTGGCTTCTTTCTCTCATGCAGACCTCCGTCCTCCGGGAGGGGAAGATGAGGGGGCGTGGCTTCTTTCTCTCATGCAGACTTCCGTCCTCCAGGAGGGGGAGATGAGGGGGCGTGGCTTCTTTCTGTCATGCAGACCTGCGTCCTCCGGGAGGGGATGATGAGGGGGCGTGGCTTCTTTCTCATGCAGACCTACTTCCTCCAGGAGGGGGAGATGAGGGGGCGTGGCTTCTTTCTCATGCAGACCTACTTCCTCCAGGAGGGGGAGATGAAGGGGCGTGGCTTATTTCTCTCATGCAGACCTGCGTCCTCTGGGAGGGGGAGATGAGGGGGCGTGGCTTCTTTCTCTCATGCAGACCTGTGTCCTCTGGGAGGGGGAGATGAGGGGCGTGGCTTATTTCTCTCATGCAGACTCCGTCCTTAAGGAGGGGGAGATGAGGGGGTGTGGCTTCTTTCTCTCATGCAGACCTCTGTCCTCCAGGAGGGGGAGATGAGGGGGCGTGGCTTCTTTCTCTCATGCAGACCTCCGTCCTCCGGGAGGGGAAGATGAGGGGGCGTGGCTTCTTTCTCTCATGCAGACTTCCGTCCTCCAGGAGGGGGAGATGAGGGGGCGTGGCTTCTTTCTGTCATGCAGACCTGCGTCCTCCGGGAGGGGATGATGAGGGGGCGTGGCTTCTTTCTCATGCAGACCTACTTCCTCCAGGAGGGGGAGATGAAGGGGCGTGGCTTATTTCTCTCATGCAGACCTCCATCCTCAGGGAGGGAGAGATGAGGGGGCGTGGCTTATTCCTCTCATGCAGACCTGCGTCCTCTGGGAGGGGGAGATGAGGGGGCGTGGCTTCTTTCTCTCATGCAGACCTGTGTCCTCTGGGACGGGGAGATGAGGGGCGTGGCTTATTTCTCTCATGCAGACTCCGTCCTCCAGGAGGGGGAGATGAGGGGGCGTTGCTTCTTTCTCACGCAGACCTCCTTCCTCCGGGAGGGGGAGATGAGGGGGTGTGGCTTCTTTCTCTCATGCAAACTCCGTCCTCCGGGAGGGGGAGATGAGGGGGCGTGGCTTAGTTCTCTCATGCAGACCTGTGTCCTCCGGGAGGGGGAGGTGAGGGGGCGTGGCTTCTTTCTCTCATGCAGATCTGAGTCCTCCAGGAGGGGGAGATGAGGGGGCGTGGCTTCTTTCTCTCATGCAGACCTGCGTCCTCCAGGAGGGGGAGATGAGGAGGCATGGCTTATTTCTGTCATACAGACCTGTGTCCTCCGGGAGGGGGAGATGAGGAGGCGTGGCTTCTTTCTGTCATACAGACCTGTGTCCTCCGGGAGGGTGTGTGGCTTATTTCTCTCATGCAGACCTGAGTCCTCCAGGAGGGGGAGATGAGGGGGCATGGCTTCTTTCTGTCATGCAGACCTGAGTCCTCCAGGAGGGGGAGATGAGGGGGCGTGGCTTCTTTCTGTCATGCACACCTGCGTCCTCCAGGAGGGGGAGATGAGGGGGTGTGGCTTCTTTCTCTCATGCAGACCTCCATCCTCCAGGAGGGGGAGATGAGGGGGTGTGGCTTATTTATCTCATGCAGACCTGAGTCCTCCAGGAGGGGGAGATGAGGGGGCGTGGCTTCTTTCTGTCATGCAGACCTGCGTCCTCCAGGAGGGGGAGATGAGGGGGCGTGGCTTCTTTCTGTCATGCAGACCTGCGTCCTCCAGGAGGGGGAGATGAGGGGGCGTGGCTTCTTTCTGTTATGCAGACCTGCGTCCTCCAGGAGGGGGAGATGAGGGGGTGTGGCTTCTTTCTCTCATGCAGACCTCCATCCTCCAGGAGGGGGAGATGAGGGGGCGTGGCTTCTTTCTCTCATGTAGACCTCCGTTCTCCAGGAGGGGGAGATGAGGGGGTGTGGCTTCTTTCTCTCATGCAGACCTCCGTCCTCCGGGAGGGGAAGATGAGGGGGCGTGGCTTCTTTCTCTCATGCAGACTTCCGTCCTCCAGGAGGGGGAGATGAGGGGGCGTGGCTTCTTTCTGTCATGCAGACCTGCGTCCTCCGGGAGGGGATGATGAGGGGGCGTGGCTTCTTTCTCATGCAGACCTCTGTCCTCCAGGAGGGAGAGATGAGGGGGCGTGGCTTATTCCTCTCATGCAGACCTGCGTCCTCTGGGAGATGAGGGGGCGTGGCTTCTTTCTCTCATGCAGACCTTTGTCCTCTGGGAGGGGGAGATGAGGGGCGTGGCTTATTTCTCTCATGCAGACTCCGTCCTCCAGGAGGGGGAGATGAGGGGGCGTTGCTTCTTTCTCACGCAGACCTCCTTCCTCCGGGAGGGGGAAATGAGGGGGTGTGGCTTCTTTCTCTCATGCAAACTCCGTCCTCCGGGAGGGGGAGATGAGGGGGCATGGCTTAGTTCTCTCATGCAGACCTGTGTCCTCCGGGAGGGGGAGGTGAGGGGGCGTGGCTTCTTTCTCTCATGCAGACCTGCATCCTCCGGGAGGGGGAGATGAGAGGGCGTGGCTTCTTTCTCTAATGTAGACCTCCGTCCTCCAGGAGGGGGAGGTGAGGGGGCGTGGCTTCTTTCTCTCATGCAGACCTGCGTCCTCTGGGAGGGGGAGATGAGGGGGCGTGGCTTCTTTTTCTCATGCAGACCTGCGTCCTCCAGGAGGGGGAGATGAGGGGGTGTGGCTTCTTTCTGTCATGCAGACCTGTGTCCTCCGGGAGGGGGAGATGAGGAGGCGTGGCTTCTTTCTGTCATACAGACCTGTGTCCTCCGGGAGGGTGTGTGGCTTATTTCTCTCATGCAGACCTGAGTCCTCCAGGAGGGGGAGATGAGGGGGCATGGCTTCTTTCTGTCATGCAGACCTGAGTCCTCCAGGAGGGGGAGATGAGGGGGCGTGGCTTCTTTCTGTCATGCACACCTGCGTCCTCCAGGAGGGGGAGATGAGGGGGTGTGGCTTCTTTCTCTCATGCAGACCTCCATCCTCCAGGAGGGGGAGATGAGGGTGTGTGGCTTATTTCTCTCATGCAGACCTGAGTCCTCCAGGAGGGGGAGATGAGGGGGCGTGGCTTCTTTCTGTCATGCAGACCTGCGTCCTCCAGGAGGGGAAGATGAGGGGGCGTGGCTTCTTTCTCTCATGCAGACCTCCGTCCTCCGGGAGGGGAAGATGAGGGGGCGTGGCTTCTTTCTCTCATGCAGACTTCCGTCCTCCAGGAGGGGGAGATGAGGGGGCGTGGCTTCTTTCTGTCATGCAGACCTGCGTCCTCCGGGAGGGGATGATGAGGGGGCGTGGCTTCTTTCTCATGCAGACCTACTTCCTCCAGGAGGGGGAGATGAAGGGGCGTGGCTTATTTCTCTCATGCAGACCTCCGTCCTCAGGGAGGGAGAGATGAGGGGGCGTGGCTTATTCCTCTCATGCAGACCTGCGTCCTCTGGGAGGGGGAGATGAGGGGGCGTGGCTTCTTTCTCTCATGCAGACCTGTGTCCTCTGGGAGGGGGAGATGAGGGGCGTGGCTTATTTCTCTCATGCAGACTCCGTCCTTAAGGAGGGGGAGATGAGGGGGTGTGGCTTCTTTCTCTCATGCAGACCTCTGTCCTCCAGGAGGGGGAGATGAGGGGGCGTGGCTTCTTTCTCTCATGCAGACCTCCGTCCTCCGGGAGGGGAAGATGAGGGGGCGTGGCTTCTTTCTCTCATGCAGACTTCCGTCCTCCAGGAGGGGGAGATGAGGGGGCGTGGCTTCTTTCTGTCATGCAGACCTGCGTCCTCCGGGAGGGGATGATGAGGGGGCGTGGCTTCTTTCTCATGCAGACCTACTTCCTCCAGGAGGGGGAGATGAAGGGGCGTGGCTTATTTCTCTCATGCAGACCTCCATCCTCAGGGAGGGAGAGATGAGGGGGCGTGGCTTATTCCTCTCATGCAGACCTGCGTCCTCTGGGAGGGGGAGATGAGGGGGCGTGGCTTCTTTCTCTCATGCAGACCTGTGTCCTCTGGGACGGGGAGATGAGGGGCGTGGCTTATTTCTCTCATGCAGACTCCGTCCTCCAGGAGGGGGAGATGAGGGGGCGTTGCTTCTTTCTCACGCAGACCTCCTTCCTCCGGGAGGGGGAGATGAGGGGGTGTGGCTTCTTTCTTTCATGCAAACTCCGTCCTCCGGGAGGGGGAGATGAGGGGGCGTGGCTTAGTTCTCTCATGCAGACCTGTGTCCTCCGGGAGGGGGAGGTGAGGGGGCGTGGCTTCTTTCTCTCATGCAGATTTGAGTCCTCCAGGAGGGGGAGATGAGGGGGCGTGGCTTCTTTCTCTCATGCAGACCTGCGTCCTCCAGGAGGGGGAGATGAGGAGGCATGGCTTATTTCTGTCATACAGACCTGTGTCCTCCGGGAGGGGGAGATGAGGAGGCGTGGCTTCTTTCTGTCATACAGACCTGTGTCCTCCGGGAGGGTGTGTGGCTTATTTCTCTCATGCAGACCTGAGTCCTCCAGGAGGGGGAGATGAGGGGGCATGGCTTCTTTCTGTCATGCAGACCTGAGTCCTCCAGGAGGGGGAGATGAGGGGGCGTGGCTTCTTTCTGTCATGCACACCTGCGTCCTCCAGGAGGGGGAGATGAGGGGGTGTGGCTTCTTTCTCTCATGCAGACCTCCATCCTCCAGGAGGGGGAGATGAGGGGGTGTGGCTTATTTATCTCATGCAGACCTGAGTCCTCCAGGAGGGGGAGATGAGGGGGCGTGGCTTCTTTCTGTCATGCAGACCTGCGTCCTCCAGGAGGGGGAGATGAGGGGGCGTGGCTTCTTTCTGTCATGCAGACCTGCGTCCTCCAGGAGGGGGAGATGAGGGGGCGTGGCTTCTTTCTGTTATGCAGACGTGCGTCCTCCAGGAGGGGGAGATGAGGGGTGTGGCTTCTTTCTCTCATGCAGACCTCCATCCTCCAGGAGGGGGAGATGAGGGGGCGTGGCTTCTTTCTCTCATGTAGACCTCCGTTCTCCAGGAGGGGGAGATGAGGGGGTGTGGCTTCTTTCTCTCATGCAGACCTCCGTCCTCCGGGAGGGGAAGATGAGGGGGCGTGGCTTCTTTCTCTCATGCAGACTTCCGTCCTCCAGGAGGGGGAGATGAGGGGGCGTGGCTTCTTTCTGTCATGCAGACCTGCGTCCTCCGGGAGGGGATGATGAGGGGGCGTGGCTTCTTTCTCATGCAGACCTCTGTCCTCCAGGAGGGAGAGATGAGGGGGCGTGGCTTATTCCTCTCATGCAGACCTGCGTCCTCTGGGAGGGGGAGATGAGGGGGCGTGGCTTCTTTCTCTCATGCAGACCTTTGTCCTCTGGGAGGGGGAGATGAGGGGCGTGGCTTATTTCTCTCATGCAGACTCCGTCCTCCAGGAGGGGGAGATGAGGGGGCGTTGCTTCTTTCTCACGCAGACCTCCTTCCTCCGGGAGGGGGAAATGAGGGGGTGTGGCTTCTTTCTCTCATGCAAACTCCGTCCTCCGGGAGGGGGAGATGAGGGGGCATGGCTTAGTTCTCTCATGCAGACCTGTGTCCTCCGGGAGGGGGAGGTGAGGGGGCGTGGCTTCTTTCTCTCATGCAGACCTGCATCCTCCGGGAGGGGGAGATGAGAGGGCGTGGCTTCTTTCTCTCATGTAGACCTCCGTCCTCCAGGAGGGGGAGGTGAGGGGGCGTGGCTTCTTTCTCTCATGCAGACCTGCGTCCTCTGGGAGGGGGAGATGAGGGGGCGTGGCTTCTTTTTCTCATGCAGACCTGCGTCCTCCAGGAGGGGGAGATGAGGGGTGTGGCTTCTTTCTGTCATGCAGACCTGTGTCCTCCGGGAGGGGGAGATGAGGGGGCGTGGCTTATTTATGTCATACAGACCTGTGTCCTCCGGGAGGGGGAGATGAGGGGGCGTGGCTTCTTTCTCTCATGCAGACCTGCGTCCTCTGGGAGGGGGAGGTGAAGGGGCGTGGCTTCTACCTCTCATGCAGACCTGCGTCCTCCGGGAGGGGAGATGAGGGGGCGTGGCTTCTTTCTCTCATGCAGACCTCCGTCCTCCGGGAGGTGGAGATGAGGGGGCGTGGCTTCTTTCTCTCATGCAGACCTGTGACCTCCAGGAGGGGGAGATGAGGGGGTGTGGCTTCTTTTTCTCATGCAGACCTCCTTCCTCCAGGAGGGGGAGATGAGGGGATGTGGCTTATTTCTCTCATGCAGACTCCGTCCTCCAGGAGGGGGAGATGAGGGGGCGTTGCTCCTTTCTCACGCAGACCTCCTTCCTCCGGGAGGCAGAGATGAGGGGGCGTGGCTTCTTTCTCTCATGCAGACCTGCGTCCTCCAGGAGGGGGAGATGAGGGGGCGTGGCTTCTTTCTCTCATGCAGACCTGCGTCCTCCGGGCTCTGAAAGAACAGAGGTAAAAAAAACTGATGTGTTGTCCACAGCATAATCCTAACATGGCCGACGCTGTGGACGACAGTAAAAGATCCAACACAGAACTACAGAACTTCCTGGCCCACAAACAGCTAAGAAAAGAAGACACATACTACACAAACATATAATACATGTCAATTGCAAAAACCATGAGCATTAAAAGAAGATGCAATATAGCCAAAAATCTTAACTACCGGAGTACCCCTTTAAGACCTTTTTTCTTTCCTCCCAGTGTATCTGCACCCTTTAAATGCCCCTGCCTTCCCTTCTTTCTGTCCTGCCGTGTCCTCTTGCCTGTAGTCTGTAGTCTGTGAACCACTGCTTCTCCTCCCAGGCTTGTGTATAGGGATTCTAATGATGGCCACAGGCGGTGACGACATCTCATCGCACATGGCGGGCATTAGAAGCCATGTGCCATACTATAATATACACAAGCCTGGAAGGAAATGCAGTGGTAAAGTACATGCCCCTTTACAATACTGAGTGGCAATGCGTGCATTGTACGCGTCGCCATTCATGTTACTTCATCAGAGGGCGGGTGTGGCGAGTTAGACGACTGCGAGGCCCTTACGAGTTCGAAGTCTTAGGCGGCCGCCTAACTCGCCTAATGGTAGAGCCACCTCTGCTTCTTGAGCACATCCAGAAAGGACATTAATCTGTTGCTAACTATTCCAGATCGATAGGAATAGCACATCTAGTCTTCTTTTGCTATCAAGCCCTTTCCAATTGGTCTTTCTCCTGAATACTACCTTGTTGTACCTCTGTAGTGGAATTGGCTTGGCAGGAGAAATCGAAACAGTTTAAAACGTGTAAAAAAATATTCTTAAAATATGCCCTCCATACATGTCTATGGGAGGGGGCATGACGGCCGTCATGCCCCCTCCCATAGACATGCATGGAGGGGGCGTGTCGGGATGTCACAAGGGGACATGGCGTGACATCACGACCACTGCAGCTGGAACCCAGCGTTCACTCAAAATGTTGAGTGCTGTGCGGGGACCACGGAGCAGTAGGACTCCCGCGATCAGACATCTTATCCCCTATCCTTTGGATAAGGGGATACAATGTCTAGAGGCGGAGTACCCCTTTGAATAAGGCAGCAGCAAATCTGCGCAGAATACTGTACGTGTGAATAGACCCGAAAAGTGTTTTCCTGCCTACAGAGAAGTTTGGTTATTTTCTTGCCTGCAGTTCCCTCAGTGGCCAGCAGATGGCTTCTTAGGAGATAAGATGTCAGAATGGAGAGAGCAGGTTGGAGCAGTGTTTCAATGTGAATCATGGCAGCAGAGAAGCCCCTGGAGCTCCGCACTCAGTAATCAGGATTTTGCATTCGCACAGAAGCCTAAACTGCTTGTGTTCTGCCATGATATATTAAATGGATGTAATGTCGGATAACAGGGGAATATCCGGTATTATTCTAGAAGAGAGCGCCACATAAGAGCCGCCCGAAAATGTTTACTATTAGTGAGCTAAAAGTGATGGCCCGATCTGATGGAGATTATGTATGTATATGTAATTAGTATGCTGGGTTATCTGCTTCTCATCTGAGGCCTCTATTTACTAGAGGGGTCTTCACCCTATAATATCCCCCTATTAGTGAGGACAGGAGACCCCTCAAATCACCTGGGGGGGGGGGGCAGCGTCCCTGGAAAACAATGGCTGCTTACCATCGGGGGAGACTAAAGGGGTAGAGATAGCAATGGCCCCTGGGCCCTACTGACTGATGAGAGCCACAAGGCAAGGAACCTAGAAGGGCATCTCCAACTAGATGGATGGATGGATGGATGGATGGATAGATATAAGATAGATATGAGATAGATATGAGATAGATAGATATGAGATAGATATGAGATAGATAGATATGAGATAGATAGATAGATAGATATGAGATAGATAGATAGATAGATAGATAGATAGATATGAGATAGATAGATATATAGATAGATAGATATGAGATAGATAGATAGATAGATAGATATGAGATAGATAGATATGAGATAGATAGATATGAGATAGATAGATAGGAGATAGATAGATAGATAGATAGATAGATAGATAGATAGATAGATAGATATGAGATAGATAGATAGATAGATAGATAGATAGATAGATAGATAGATATGAGATAGATAGATATGAGATAGATAGATAGATAGATAGATAGATATGAGATAGATAGATATGAGATAGATAGATAGATATGAGATAGATAGATAGATAGATATGAGATGGATAGATAGATAGATGTGAGATAGATAGATATGAGATAGATAGATAAATATGAGATGGATAGATATAAGATAGATATGAGATAGATAGATAGATAGATATGAGATAGATAGATTTGAGATAGATAGATATGAGATAGATATGAGATAGATAGATGAGATAGATATAGATAGATATGAGATAGATAGATATGAGATAGATAGATAGATAGATAGATCCAAATAGGCAGCAGCACACACGAGGTAGGTGAAAAAACGTGGCAAAATGTATTGCATCATACCAGTGTACAGAGAACAACCTGTACACTGGTATGATGCAATAAATTTTGCCACGTTTTTTCACCTACCTCATATGTGCTGCTGCCTATTTGGATCTATCTATCCTGGGGTCCCCTTGCCAAGGCTCCGACACAGCTTGCACCATTTACGTATAGCCTCAGTTTTGGTTGTGCTGCTCTTCTGTGAAGTTTAGATAGATAGATAGATAGATATGAGATAGATAGATAGATAGATAGATAGATAGATATGAGATAGATAGATAGATAGATATGAAATAGATAGATATGAGATAGATAGATATGAGATAGATAGATATGAGATAGATAGATATGAGTTAGATAGATAGATAGATAGATAGATAGATATGAGATAGATAGATATATATGAGATAGATAGATAGATAGATATGAGATAGATAGATAGATTTGAGATAGATAGATATGAGATAGATAGATAGATATATAGATAGATTTGAGATAGATAGATATACGATAGATAGAGAGATATTAGATAGATAGGTAGATATGAGAGAGAGATAGATAGATATGAGAGAGAGATAGATAGATATGAGATAGATAGGTAGATAGATTTCAGATAGAGATAGATAGATCGATAGATATGAGATTGATAAATATAAGATAGATAGATATGAGATAGATGGATGGATAGATAGATAGATATTAGATAGATAGATAGATATTAGATAGATAGATAGATAGATAGATATGAGATAGATAGATAGATATATGAGATAAATAGATATATATGAGATAGATAGATAGATAGATAGATAGATATGAGATAGATAGATAGATTTGAGATAGATAGATATGAGATAAATAGATAGATATATAGATAGATTTGAGATAGATAGATATACGATAGATAGAGAGATATTAGATAGATAGGTAGATATGAGAGAGAGATAGATAGATATGAGAGAGAGATAGATAGATATGAGATAGATAGATATGAGTTAGATAGATAGATAGATAGATAGATATGAGATAGATAGATATATATATGAGATAAATAGATATATATGAGATAGATAGATAGATAGATAGATAGATAGATAGATAGATAGATATGAGATAGATAGATAGATTTGAGATAGATAGATATGAGATAAATAGATAGATATATAGATAGATTTGAGATAGATAGATATACGATAGATAGAGAGATATTAGATAGATAGGTAGATATGAGAGAGAGATAGATAGATATGAGAGAGAGATAGATAGATATGAGATAGATAGGTAGATAGATTTCAGATAGAGATAGATAGATCGATAGATATGAGATTGATAAATATAAGATAGATAGATATGAGATAGATGGATGGATAGATAGATAGATATTAGATAAATAGATAGATATGAGATAGATAGATGATATATAGATATGAGATAGATAGATAGATAGATAGATAGATAGATATGAGATAGATATGACCTTTAATATTTTTTTTTTGTAAACAGCAGTATGACAATTGTAACCATTTTTTCTTTTAGACCTTTTCCATTTTCTTTTCTTTTCTTTTCTTATCATTATTCCTACCGAGTAAAGTTAACCCCTCGTGTCCCGGCAGGTGAGCCCCCCAGCCACCTCCAGCCTATGCAGCAGGCAGCATGTATGTGGAGTATCCAGCAAATAGTAAAATGACAAAATGCCAGGGAGCAGGAGCGAACAACCTGTGGGTGTATTCCAGCCAGGCAAGGCGAGCGAACGGCTGAGGAGAGAGCCCAGACCCCCCCTCCCATCCCTCAGTGGTACTGCCTGGCTTTCAATGCATGTGTGATTGTCAAGCCTGAGCATTCGCAGGATTGGTCCCTTCTCCTCATTCATGTAACCCGTGTGTGCGCCTCCGCTCTGTGTACATGGACCTGGGATCAGGAATGGGCGACGTTGCAAAAGGAGAATATTAAAAAAAGATACAAATTATCCGGTACGACGCCGGTGGGGGGGATAGAACCGGAGCCTGCCGGGGTCGTGTGTGTGCTCTGCAAGGAAAAACCCTGAGCAGCATCTTACAGGAAAACCAGGACAGCTCTGCTGTGTCTTTGCCGAGAAGGTTTTATACTTGTCCGGTTGTGGATTGGCGATAGACCGGTGTGGAAGCCCCTCCGTAGAAGCCTACAGAATGGTAAGCCATTGCTGCAAGTCTTCCCCCATCCATCCCTACCGGGTCGGTAGCCCCCCGGTGTAATCCCGTCCTTCCCTCCGTCTCCTTCTGCAGCCCAGATCCCGCTCTGGCTGTGTCGGCTTCACTGCATCATCGTAACCGAGACTCACCGGAGACTCGAATTCACATTACATATTGTTCTGCAAGACGAACGTGTAGACTGGGCTGAGCCCGGCTTTTTTTTTTTTTTTTTCCTCCCGATGGGATTTTCACAAACCTATCACGATTAATTCTCCTTGACTGCCTATGGGTTGACGAGCGCTGCTCTTGAGGCTGTAAGGGTTGTCCAGGCTTGGGAGGCTCGGAAGACAAGTAGGGTCATTTTTCAATGTCCCGTGGAGTGACAAGATATAGAATGTGTGTTATGTCTCCGGAGCATCTCCGATGGCTCCGTAGGGTTGGCTGGCTCCCTACCAACATGGGTCATATACCAAGATAGACTTCCAGGTACAAAATTTACCTGTCCATTCCATCAACTTTGGGAGGCTAGGCGAGGATTAAAATCCCCCCCCCCCCCCCCCCCCCCAAGGGGGGGGGGGGATTTTAACCCTCGCCTTGCCTCCTAAAGTTGATAGACTGGGAAATGATTCCAGGCCCGGTCTATATAAATAATTCAAGGTTTTAGTAAGTCAGGGGTGACCCCCTCACGGAGGGCACTGTCTCACTGTTCTCATTTCATTCTGAATCTGTATGTGTTTATGGTATGGCTCGCAACGTCGGATGACCTTATATAGTCCGGGACTCGTAAAAAAAAAAAAAAAAAAAAAAAAAAAAAAATCTTAAAGTCCCAGATCTGCTGCTGTAGGAAAGGACATGTCACCTAGGGAGTTCTGGATGTGTCAGATTTATTTATGTCATTGAAGGTAACTAATGCTGTAGTCATTTAGTGTGTACTTTGTATTTTACTTGATGTATTTTTTTTTTTATTATTACTATTTTATATTTTTCATATATGATATTATATATATATATATATATATATATATATATATATACATATACATATATATTATTTACTATACTATTTTTATCCTTATCCTATGATGATTGCATATATATATATATATATATACACACACATTTTTTATGTAATTTTTATGTATATTATTTGTGCATATATATATATATATATATATATATATATATTTATATATATTTACTGTACTATTTTTATCCTTATCCCATGGTGTTGATTGCATATATATATATATATATATATATATATATATGCATTTTATATTATTATTATATATTTTTTATTTTTTACTATATTATTTGTGCCCTATATAACAATTTTAGATTGTTTTACGTATTTCGCTACTATACAAGGACGGTGATGACTCCTAATAATTTCTTTCTATGTCCAAACGCGCAGCAAGAAAAGGGGATTTTGTTCGCAATTGCCTGTAGCATCCGAGCGAGGGTTCTTTCTTTTCTTTTTTTTTTTTTTAACCCCTTCATCACCTTCGCATGATCATTGCAGCCTATCGTAAAGTGATAGTGATAGAAAAAAATAAATAAAAGAATGCTATAAAATGATATAACGTCTTTATATATATATATATATATATATATATATATATATATATATATATAGTGGTTGACGGACACAGGGACCTATAGGACGTAGACGTGATACACACACAGCGGGGACGTGCAGCCTCCTCGCTTGCAGAACATTGCGCTGTAAAGGCTCATTGGCTTGCACTGGAGTTCGGCTAATTCGAGGATTTGCAGCCATGTATCTATCTCTCTCTCTCTCTCTCGCTTCTATTTACATTTCCCATTTTCACCAACCTAAGGAACCTACGGTGACTGGGAGAAACAGCGTCTGGAGGGTGCGAATTCTTTCTCGGCGGGGTGCTTGGTGTGTAATGCTGTACTAAATGTTAATGCCCGGTCCCATCGCTTTGCATTATGGAGTATATATATATATATATATATATATATATATATATATATATGATTGGTGCCATATCGGATTACCATTGATGCTGTTTTTTTTCCCATGGATAACCTTGATCAGACATTGATTAAAGGGGTCCTCCAGCTTTAAGGTGATACATTTGTTTAACCTTATTAAAGGGATATTCCAGGGAAAAAAAACTTTTTATATATATATATATATATATATATATATATATATATATACATATATATATATCAACTGGCTCCAGAAAGTTAATCAGATTTGTAAATTACTTCTATTAAAAAAATAGTCTTAATCCTTTCAGTACTTATGAGCTTCTGAAGTTAAGGTTGTTCTTTTCTGTCTAAGTGCTCTCTGATGACACGTGTTTCGGGAAACGCCCAGTTTAGAAGAGGTTTGCTACGGGGATTTGCTTCTAAACTGGGCGGTTCCCGAGACAGGTGTCATCAGAGAGGATTTAGACAGAAAAGAACAACCTTAACTTCTGAAGCTCATAAGTACTGAAAGGATTAAGATTCTTTTAATAGAAGTAATTTACAAATCTGTTTAACTTTCTGGAGCCAGTTTATATATATAAAAAAAAGTTTTTTCCTGGATAACCCCTTTAACCTACTTAGGGTACACGGGCTGAGATCCTACTGGGATCGCACCGTTTGAGGTTTTTCACTCTGATCCCCAGTGTTTTTCCAAACAGTGTGCCTCCAGCTGTTGCAAAACTACCACTCCCAGCATGCCCGGACAGCCTTCGGCTGTCCGGGCATGCTGGGAGTGGTAGTTTTGCAACAGCCGGAGACGCACTGTTTGGAAAAACACTGCAGTACCCCTTTAAAGGGGTACTCTGGTGGAAAACTATTTTTTTTTAAAATAAACTGGTGCCAGAAAGTTAAACAGATTTGTATATAACTTCTATTTAAAAATTGTAATCCTTTCAGTACTTATCAGCTGCTGCATGCTCCACATGAAGTTTTATTACTTTCGGGAGTTCTTTCCAGTCTGACCACAGTGCTCTCTGCTGACACCGCTGTTTGTGTCAGGAACTGTCCATAGCAGGAGAAGTTTGCTGTGAGGATTTGCTTGTACACCAGACAGTTCCTGACATGAACAGAGGTGTCAGCAGAGAGCACCGTGGTCAGACTGAAAAGAATTCCAGAAAGAAATACAACTTCCTCTGTATTATACAGCAGCTGATAAGTACTGGAAGGATTAATATTTTTAAAAGAAGTCATTTCCAAATCTGTTTAACTTTCTGGCAACAGTTTATTTAGAAAAAAAACATAGTTTTCCATTGGAAAGGCTGTCCGGGCATGCTGGGAGTGGTAGTTTTGCAACAGCCGGAGACGCACTGTTTGGAAAGACACTGGGGTACCCCTTTAAAGGGGTACTCCGGTGGAATTTTTTTTTTTTTTTAAATAAACTGGTGCCAGAAAGTTAAACAGATTTGTAAATTACTTTAATTTAAAAATTGTAATCCTTCCAGTACGTATCAGCTGCTGCATGCTCCACAGGAAGTTGTATTACTTTCGGGAGTTCTTTCCAGTCTGACCACAGTGCTCTCTGCTGACACCTCTGTCCATGTCAGGAACTGTCCAGAGCAGGAGAAGTTTGCTGTGGGGATTTGCTTGTACACCGGACAGTTCCTGACATGAACAGAGGTGTCAGCAGAGAGCACTGTGGTCAGACTGAAAAGAATTCCAGAAAGAAATACAACTTCCTCTGTATTATACAGCAGCTGATAAGTACTGGAAGGATTAATATTTTTTAAATAGAAGTAAGTTACAAATATGTTTAACTTTCTGGCACCAGTTGATTTTAAAAAAAAAATTTCCACCGGAGTACCCCAGCATCAGAGTACCCCTTTAAGTTTTGGACTTATTTACAAAAACTTACACGTTACTCTGTTTTATATCTTAAAGGGACCACTGCAGTTTTTTTTTTCTTTGTTTGCTTCTGTATAGCTAAATATAATCTATTGGTTATAGTTCTCAAATATTTTAGGCCGGTGACTAGTCATTGGGGTGACTAAGGGGGGTTCCATAAAAATCTCTCCTCTCCCTCACCCCTAGGTTATCTCTTATGCAACCAAATTCTAGTTAAATAAGATATGATTATTTCTTTATTATTATGATTAATTATTAATATTATTATTATTGTGATTAGTTTTATTATTATTTATTTATTTTTTATTTGTTTATTTTTAGGGAAAAATCTGATTACCGTAATAAAGCAAAACATAGATAGATTTGGAATATTAGGAGTTGAGCCAATGGCTGTCCAGGCACGCTGGGAGTTGTAGTTTTGCAACAGCTGAAGGCACCCTGGTTGGGAAACACCAGAGAGTTGTAGCGTTGTCAGTATTTTATTGGCACTGCATCCTGGAATTACTAGGGTACCATATGACAGTATTATTTTAGCTATATAGACTGTAGTACATGGCTACTTGAGCGTTAACACTTTATAGTGCTATTACCTGAGCACTATATGGCACCATTTTGTTGGTATTATTGGAGCACTGTAGAGATCATGATGGAGGTCACATGTGGTGCTCATGTGTATAAGTGATATGGTACCAGGGGTGTAACTATAGTGGGTGCAGCGATAGCAGTCGCAGCGGGGCCCTGGTTTCTTAGGGGGCCCAAAGGCCCCTCTGCCCCATAAGAAAACACCAGTATTATAAATGGCGCACAGTAGACTTGGGGCCCTGTTACAGATTTGGCATTGGGACTAGAGATGAGCAAACTTACAGTAAATTCGATTCGTCACGGACTTCTCGGCTCGGCGGTTGCTGACTTTTCCTGCATAAATTAGTTCAGCTTTCCGGTGCTCCCGTGGGCTGGAAAAGGTGGATACAGTCCAAGGAGACTCTTTCCTAGGACTGTATCCACCTTTTCCAGCCCACCGGAGCACCTGAAAGCTGAACTAGTTTATGCAGGAAAAGTCATCAACTGCCGAGCCGAGAAGTTGGTGGCGAATCGAATTTACTGTAAGTTTGCTCATCTCTAATTGGGACCCTGAAGCTACAAGTTACGCCTCTGTATGGTGCTACAAATTGTATATAATATTATCAAAAGTGCAGCCCAATGTGGCCCATGTTTAAAGGGGTTATCAAGGAATAGAAAAAAAGAGCTAACTTCTTTAAAAAAATAAATAAATAAAAAACACTCCCCGTCTGTCTCCAGGTTGAGTGTGGTTCTGCATCTCAGTCCCATTGAAGTGAATGGAGCCAAGTGGTAATACCAAACACAACCTGAGGACAGACGTAGAGCTGTTTTTGAAAGAAATTAGCTCTGTTTTCCAGTTTTTCCACCGATCTGATTGGTTGCTATGGGTCAACTTTCCCTCTGGACAGGTGTTGATAAATCTCCCCCAAACATGGCAGAACTGCCACAGATATTTTTGTGTGGATTGCTCGCCGAAAGTTTACGATACCATAGATGTAGACGCAGTCATTGTTGGCCTCCGCCTTTCTACAATGAAAAGTGGCCTACCATCGTATTAGAACTATAGAACAAGAAAGCGGGAGACTTTCGTATAAATGTTGGTGGAAAACGCCATTTCTTTCTTTGCAAGTACTGCACAACACCGACATGGTGTAATTGTATTGATAGATGACCTCCATCGACTAAACAGAGGAGCACTCCGTCTTCATGCCTGGTGCAGCATGAGCTGTAAAGACGGCCCCGCATAGCCTTATTCTTAGATACATTATAGGGGGGAAACAAGGTCCATAGCAAAATGATGGGACAAGGAAAAACATAGAGAAGCTGATCAGCCATAACATTAAAGCCTGCGTGTCTCCTATGTGGCACCAAAGAAGCTCCTGCTATTAAAGGGGTACTCCACCCCTAGACATCTAATCCCCTTTCCAAAGGATGGGGGATAAGATGTCTGATCCAAAGTATAGGGGATAAGATGTCTGATCCAAAGGATAGGGGATATGATGTCTGATCCAAAGTATAGGGGATAAGATGTCTGATCCAAAGGATAGGGGATAAGATGTCTGATCCAGAGGATAGGGGATATGATGTCTGATCCAAAGGATAATGGGATATGATGTCTGATCCAAAGGATAGGGGGATATGATGTCTGATCCAAAGGATAGGGGATAAGATGTCTGATCCAAAGGATTGCAGATAAGATGTCTGATCCAAAGGATAGGGGATAAGATGTCTGATCCAAAGGATAGGGGATAAGATGTCTGATCCAAAGGATAGGGGATAAGATGTCTGATCCAAAGGATAGGGGATAAGATGTCTGATCCAAAGGATAGGGGATAAGATGTCTGATCCAAAGGATAGGGGATAAGATGTCTGATCCAAAGGATAGGGGATAAGATGTCTGATCCAAAGGATAGGGGATAAGATGTCTGATCCAAAGGATAGGGGATAAGATGTCTGATCCAAAGGATAGGGGATATGATGTCTGATCCAAAGGATAGGGGATAAGATGTCTGATCCAAAGTATAGGGGATAAGATGTCTGATCCAAAGGATTGCAGATAAGATGTCTGATCCAAAGGATAGGGGATATGATGTCTGATCCAAAGGATAGGGGATAAGATGTCTGATCCAAAGGATAGGAGATAAGATGTCTGATCCAAAGGATAGGGGATATGATGTCTGATCCAAAGGATAGGAGATAAGATGTCTGATCCAAAGTATAGGGGATAAGATGTCTGATCCAAAGGATTGCAGATAAGATGTCTGATCCAAAGGATAGGGGATAAGATGTCTGATCCAAAGGATAGGGGATAAGATGTCTGATCCAAAGGATAGGGGATAAGATGTCTGATCCAAAGGATAGGGGATAAGATGTCTGATCCAAAGGATAGGGGGATAAGATGTCTGATCCAAAGGATAGGGGATATGATGTCTGATCCGAAGGATAGGGGATATGATGTCTGATCCAAAGGATAGGGGATAAGATGTCTGATCCAAAGGATAGGGGATAAGATGTCTGATCCAAAGGATTGCAGATAAGATGTCTGATCGTGGGGGTCCTGCCGCTGGGGACCCCCGTGATCTCTGTGCTGCACCTGGCGTTCGTTTAGAGTGTCGGGTTCAGTGCCGGAGGCTTGTGACATCGCGGCCGCACCCCGCTCGTGACGTCACGGCCGCACCCCCTCAATGCAAGTCTATGGGAGAGGGCGTGACTACCGTCACGCCCTCTCCCATAGACTTGCATTTAGGGGGTGCGGCCGTGACATCACGAGCGGGGCGCGGCCGTGACATCACGAGCCTCCGCCCCGCATTGACAGTCATCCGGCACGGAGCAAAGTACACTCCATGCACCGGATGTCTGGGGTGCCGCAGCCGAGATCACAGGGGGTCCCCAGTGTCGGGACCCACGCGATCAGACGTCTTATCCCCTATCCTTTGGATAGGGGATAAGATGTCTAGGGTAAGAGTACCCCTTTAATGTCTGGACTCCATAGACTTGTGAGGTGTCCTGTGGTCTGTGCACCAAGACATCAATATCAGATCCTGTGAGGTGTGAGGTGTGGCCTCCATGGATCAGACTTGTTTCTCCAGCATATCCCGCAGATGATCGACCGGGTCAGATCTGGGGAATTTGGAGGCCGAGTCACCATCTTGACCTCTTTGTCATGTTCCTCAATCCTGAACAATGTCTGCAGTGTGGTCGGGGGGCATTATCCTGCTAAAAGAGGTCACTGCTATGAGAAGGTTCTGCTGACATGAAAGGAAGGACTTGGTTTTTACTATGGTTAGGTAGGTGGTACGTGTCACCATACTATCTACACGATCCAGAACCCAAGATTTCCAGAAGAACATTGCCCACGACACTGGTCGCACTGCCTTGTCTTCTTTCCATAGTGCCTCCTGGTGCCATCTCTTCTCCAGGTATATGATGCCCACCTCATTCTAGAACTTGTAGCTTTTCTGTGTCTAGCCTTTAAAGGGGTATTATGGGCAAAAACATCTTAAGCCCTATCCAAAAGATAGGGGATAAGACGTCTGATCACGGGTTGCCCGCCACTGGGACCCCCCGCAATCTAAAACAGCCCACATTCTATGCGTAGCTGCGTCTGCAGTTTCGGAAACCGCCGGGCTTCCGAGACGGGGATGTGACGTCACGCCACGCCCCCTCCATTCATGTATATGGGAGGGGGGCATTGCGGCCGTTACGCCCCCTCCCATAGAAATGAATGGAGGGGGCGTGGCATGACGTTAACTACCATGGTCATCAATGAGCATTGGCCATCCACCGCTCTGTCTCTGGTCACCGGTTGTCCTTCCTTGAAGCAATTTTGTAGATACCAACCTCTACATACCTGGAACATCCCACAAGACCTAACACTTTGAAGAAGCTGTGACCTATATTGTCCCTTGTCAAAGACGCTAAGATCCTTATCCTAACCTGTTTCTCCTGCTTAAAGGGGTACTCCCCTTGAAAACATTTTTTTTTTTTTTTTAATCAACTGGTGCCAGAAAGTTAAAGAGATTTGTAAATTACTTCTATTTAAAAATCTTAATCCTTCCAGTACTTATCAGCTGCTGTATACTACCGAGGAAGTTCTTTATTTTTTGAATTTCCTTCCTGTCTGACCGCAGTGCTCTCTGCTGACACCTCTGTCCATTTTAGGAACTGTCAGGAGCAGGAGAGGTTTTCTATGGGGATTTGCGCCTACTCTGGACAGTTCCTGACATGGACAGAGGTGTCAGCAGAGAGCACTGTGGTCAGACAGAAAATAAATAAAAAAGAAAAGACCTTCCTCTGGAACATACAGCAGCTGATAAGTACTGGAAGGATTAAGATTTTTAAATAGAAGTCATTTACAAATCTGTTTAACTTTCTGGCACCAGTTGATAAAAAAAAAAATGTTTTCCAGTGGAGTACCCCTTTAAATCTGACAACGTCAAGAACTCACTGATCACCCGCTGACTAGTATATCCCACCCCTGACAGATACCATTGTCACCAGATAATCAATTCCCATCACCTGTTAGTGGTTTTAATGTTATGTCTAAATGGTATATATGACAGCAACATAAGAGATGGACCAAGGGAGTCCTGAGTTAGAAACAGTGAGATCATAAAGCCATTGTGATGTCACTTAAAGGGGTACTCTGGCCCCAAGACATCTTATCCCCTATCCAAAGGATAGGGGAGAAGATGTCTGATCGCGGGGGTCTAGCCGCTGGGGACCCCCCCAATCTAGCATGCAGCAACTAACTGTAAGCACTGCAGGAAGCGCTGGAGGCCCTCAGTGTTATGCCTCCTGACCACGGGGACGGAGTATCGTGATGTCACGACACCTCCCCTGTGTGATGTCACGCCCCGCCCCCTCAATGCAAGTCAATGGGAGGGGGCGTGACGGCAGTCACGCCCCCTCCCATAGACTTGCATTGAGGGGGCGGGGCGTGACGTCACACGGGGCGGAGTCGTGCCGTTACGACACTTTGCATAGGGGATAAGATGTCTTGGGGCCGGAGGCTATCCTTCATATAAGATAGGGATAAGCATAAGGCTATCCTTCATATAAGATAGGGCCAGGGACTATTCATAGTATTCAGATTATTGGGCAGAGTAGATGGGCCAAATGGTTCTTATCTGCCAACAAATTCTATGAGTACTCCTTTAAGATAGATTAGTTGACCAAAGCTAAATTGTTCCAATTGATGAATAGGGCCCAGGGGTCTCCATGGGTAGGAAGGAAGGACGATTGGTAAGTTTCCACTGTTTATCAATATCCTACGTCTATCTAGTAAATGGGTTTTCCTCACATACTTTCCACTCCCATGCCCTGAACACATACCATGGCTTCCTATGAAATTGAAAATTAGACATTGGAAATTAGTACGTGATTGATATAGGACACTATATAACAAGGGGGGGAAAATATCCATCTTTCCCAACTATGTCATATCTGCGTATCTGTTGATCCATCACCTCTATCACATGGCATGGCCATACCAACAAATTCATTTGTGTCAGCGGTTTCACACCTCGACGTGCAGGAGCGCCAATTTACCAAACGTAATAAATTTCCCAGTGAGTGTTTTTTTGTCATGTCTATAAGTCATTATACTTATTCCACACCAGCACTATGTACGGTATAAATACCAGGAAATCCAAACCACTGGCGGGTGAAGTAAATAACATTAATTATCTGGTGGTGACAATGGTGCCTGTCTGGGGTTGGACATATTAGACAGCAAGTGATCACTCAGGTGTTGAAGTGGATGATGGAAAAGCAGGAAAAATGGTCAACAGTAGGCATCCGGGCGACTGTGAAAAGTGCCGAATTGTGATGTCTAGAAGGTGTCGGAGAATCTCCAGCATGGCCGTTCTTGTGGGTGTTCCTGGTGTGCAGAATACAAATGTTCGACATCAGACCGACACTATAAGGTGTCGTATACAACTTATAGTAAGCATGTCTTATAGTAAGCACGTCTGGAGTCTGGTGTTTCTATAGCATCGGTCAAAATATGGGGTTTGTTTGGCCATTCATGGGGTAATAGTGCTTCTCAAGAACCTGTTGGACAGGAATATGACTCTATATTGTATGAATGACTGGTCTTTATTATATAAGAATATGGGCTTAGTTCAGTTGGACCTCTATGTCCGATACGACCTTGTACTTCATGTTTTTGGAAGTGGTGAGTCAACAACCCTTAAAGGGGTACTCTGCCCCTAGACATCTTATCCCCTATCCAAATGATAGGGGATAACATTTCTGATTGCGGGGATCCCACCGCTTGGGGACCCCCAACGATCTCGGCTGCGGCATCCCAGACATCTGGTGCACAGAGTGAAATTCACTCCGTGCCGGATGACTGGCGATGCGGAGGCTTGTGACGTCACGGTCACGCCACGCTCGTGACGTTACGGCCATGCCCCCTCAATGTAGGTCTATGGGAGTGGGCGTGACGACCATCATGCCCCCTCCCATAGACTTGCATTGAGGTGGCGTGGCCGTGACATCACGAGCGGGGCACGGCCATGAGGTCACGAGCGTCCGACGCTGCACACGATGCTCTAAGCAAACAGCAGGGAGATTGCGGGGCTCCCCAGCGGCGGGACCCCCACGATCAGACATCTTATCCCCTATCCTTTCGATAGGGAATAAAATGTTTAGGGACGGAGTACCCCTTTAATGTTTTTGGAAGTGGAAAGTCCACAACCCTTAACTGACAATGGATCTATTTCTCCTAATTCCCTGCACTTGGCCAAGTTTCCATATGTTTTCAATGGAGAAATTGCAAGAAACATGTTGAAATCCAACATTCTCTATCTTTCTTCCACACAACCGTCATATCGAGAGACCCTTGTAAACATTAACTAATAATCCAATTCCACAGCAATTTGCAGGTTTGGCCGACTATCTAACGTGTATGGCAACCTTAAGTCCGAGTGCCATTAACTATGTATTTTTGGCTATTTGGATGCCAACTGAACAGTGGAAGAGCTGATATTAGCACCCCCCCCCTAATTAAAGTGGTACTTCACCTCTCAGCGTTTGGAACAAACTCATAGCCTCGCCCCCTCATGATGTCATGCCCCTCCCCCTCAATGCAAGTCTATGGGAGGGGGCATGACGTCTGTCATGCCCCCTCCCATAGACTTGCATTGAGGGGGTGTGATATCATGAGGGGGTGGGGCTATGACGTCACAGGCTCCCGGCATCGGCTCCAGCGTTCAGAACAGCCTGTTTGGCTGTGAACAAAGCAGGCTGGCAGCTCTGAGTGTTTAGGACTCCAGCATGAGTCAGAAATGCTTGCTGACAGGACTGATCGGGAAAAATACAATAGAAAGAAGCATATTTTTCATTAACATCCTATTGGAAAGTTATTCAACATTCATTTATCTAAAATATATCAAAAGTTTATTTGATGAGAGGTACCCTTTAAATTTGTCCCATAGCGGCTTATTCTTATTACAGCAAAATAAATAAAAATAAAACATAATATATATATATATATATATATATATATATATATATATATATATATATACATATACATATATATTTTAGGGTTTTATGAAAATTCCCCACTGAAGTGAAAGTACAAGTAAGGGAGTTACATGTACAAGATAAATTGAATGTGCGGAAACAGCGCGTCCCACACTGCGACGTCTTTTCTCCCACTAAACGGAGTGTTTTGTGCTATAGGATTTTCTCAGGGTAATTTCGCTATTTCAGCGTTTTTATTCTCTCGTTCTTCCAGTGGGCTGCATTGTGCTCCATACATATGAACATTAGTCACACGCCGCTTGGTTGAGCGCTATGTTAAACACACACACACCTGTGAATAAAAAGACAACGCCAACTTCCCATAATTGTCCATATTGGGTTTCATCAGGGAAAATGATGTTTCTGTACTGAAAAGAGTATTGTGAGGTTAAATGAGGTCAAACTAGTTTTGGGATTCTGAGTTTCATTCGGATGGCTATCTGCCAAAGATGTCTTACGTGAAGGTTAGTGAAGGACATTTCCCATGTCAAGGGGCTTTTGGGCCCATGTAGATTTTTACATTTACTAATACATGTAGTGATTCATTAACCCTATCTGCAATGTATGGAAGGACATTGTAGCTGCCCTGTATGTGCCCAACCTATGAGGCAAATCCTGCATGGGGTGCAATAAAACTCATGGACCAATTAAGAGGATGCTTCGAATACAACTTTCCCAACACTTGCAGATAATGGGAGTTGTCCCCATACCAGCTGGGTGCACATCATTAAAACTTTATTGAAAAGCACCATAATGGCAGATTCTTGTAGGTAGATCTTTCAATATAAGAGTCTTTAATGACAACATGCTCACTTTCTATCTGATTAATCAAAGTTACCGTAATATTTTTACCACCCATGGCCCTCTAGACTTGGGAAGGGAGTACATCAAATGTTAAACCCTCCACGATGGCTTGGAGGTTCTATCATCCTAACCACCTTATAACTTCTCCATTGAACTACATAGCTACCATTTTTCTAATGGATCTTCTCTTGACCTCTTACACCATGTGGCCTTCCCATTCCTAACAGATACCCTCTTGGCCTGTACATTCCACCCCATGGCCTCCCCATACTAGTTGGTGTGATCTCTTAGTGATGTCATTTTGACTTCCTCTTTAGATCACGTGGGTTATGCTATCCTTACCAGCCTCCTTTTAACTTCTACAGTGAACTACATAGATACCCCTTTTCTAATGGATCTTCTTTTGACCTCTTACATCATGTGACCTACCCTTTCCTAACAGATCCACCCTTGACCTCTACATTACATCACATGCCGTCCATCATCCTAATGGACTTTATTTCTTCTTGGAATTAAATTCTATAGGATTTGTTCTATCTTTGACCCCTACATTAGACTGGGAGGGCTACCAAACCTAACAGACCCCATCTTTACCTTTACATTAGTCCTTGTGGGCTTTCCTAACCTAGTAGGACTCCTCGTAGCCTCTGTATTGTACCTTGTGACCTCTCCTAACCCAACAACAGACCTCCCTTTGACCTTAACAGCTCAACATTTAACCTCTACATTACAACACATGCCCCCCCCCCCCCCATCCCAATAGATCTCTCCTTGGTATTAGAACTGATAGGCACCATTATATTGCCAAATCCTTTTTACCTCTACATTAGACTACTGTAGCTCCCAAGTCTAACAGACCCCCATGAGCACCTCAATCCTAGTGGATCTCCTCTTAGCATCTACTGTCTGTTGTATCTTGTAGCCTCTCCTATACTAGTTGACTTTGTCCTCTGCATTAGTCCATATGGACTCCTCTCTACTAACAGATCTCTTCATGTCTGCTATGTTAGACCATGTTGACACCCTACCGTAACTGATTTAGCTAATTTTTACATTAGATCACATCTATCCTTTTTTTGATCATCTTTTGACCTTAGTGTTATCCTAACTGACCGACCCTCTTTTGACCTTTACCTAACATGGTCTACTTATTCTAATGAACCTCTGCTTGACCTATTCATTAAACTATATGGACTCCACTATATTAACTGACCTCAATTTTTTCTCAACTAATAGACCCCCTCTGTACCTGTACATTAAACTATGTGGGTCCTCAATCCAAACTAACCTCTTCTACACCTCCACAGTAGAATGTGTGAGCCCCCTTTCCCAGTTGAGCTCCTCTAGACCTTTACATTAGACAAAGTAGGCCGCTAATCTCCAAACTGTGGACCTCCAGACGTCTCAAAGTTACAACACCCAACAAGCCGGGAGTTGTAGCTTTGAAACATCTAGTGGTCCACAGTTTGGAGACCACGGATGTAGGCTCTCCTCTCCTAATAGATCCCTCTATTAAATATTAAACTTTTTGACTATCTTAACTATTTAAACTATCTTAACTAATCTCCTGAAGACCTCTACATTAGACACCATGGGCTCCAGTGAAATTCCTCTAGATCTCTACATTAGACCATGTGAGCCCCCTATCCTAACTTATCTCCAATAGACCCCTATATTAGTCCATGTGGGATTTTCTATTCTAATGAAGCTGCTCTAGGCTTCTACAATGAACAATGTAAACCACTTATTCTAGCTGATCTCCTCTAGAACTTTACATTACACCATGCAGGCTCTCTTCTCCCAGAATACAACCTTTATGCCTATAGATGAACTATTTGAGCCCATTATTGTCTAACAACACCCTCTAGACCTTTACTTTGGACCATATTGACTCTATTATTCTAATGAAGCTTCTGTAGACTTCTACATTAGACTCCATAAGATCTCCTATTCAAATGGAGCTCCTCTAGACCTCTACATTAGACCATATGAGCCCCCTATCCTAACTTATCTCCACTAGACCTCTATATAAGCCCATGTTGGCTCTTCTTTTCTAATAAATCTTCTCTAGACTTCTAAACCCTAAATCCTACCTGATCTCCTCTAAACCTTTACATTACACCATACAGGCTGTCTTCTCCCAGAAGACCACCTTTATGCCTATACATAAACTATTTGAGACCATTATCGCCTAACTAAGCTTCTCAGGATCTCTACATTACACCCCAAGGGCCCTCTTATTTTAACGGAGCTCATCTAGACCTCTACATTAGACCATGTGAGCCACCTATCCTAACTTATCTCCACTAAACCTCTATATTAGCCCACATGGCCTTTTCTATTCTAATGAAGCTCCTCTAGACCTCTACATGGACCATGTTGACTCTATAATTCTAATGAAGAGTATAACTAACCTCCTGTAGACTATTGGACCATGTTGACTCTATCATTCTAATGAAGCTTCAGTAGACCTCTATATTAGACCATGCAAGCCCCCTATCCTATATAACCTCCTCTAGACCTCTATGTTGGACCATGTTTGCTCTATTATTCTAAAGAAGCTTCTGTAGAGCTCTATATTAGACCATGCGAGCCCCGATATCCTAAATAACCTCCTATAGACCTCTACGTTGGACCATGTTGACTCTATAATTCTAATGAAGATTCTAACTGACCTCCTCTAGACTATTGGAACATGTTGACTCTATTATTCTATTGAAGCTTCTGTAGACCTCTATATTAGACCATGCAAGCCCCCTATCCTATATAACCTCCTCTAGACCTCTATGTTGGACCATGTTGGCTCTATTATTCTAATGAAGCTTCTGTAGAGCTCTATATTAGACCATGCGAGCCCCAATATCCTAAATAACCTCCTATAGACCTCTACGTTGGACCATGTTGACTCTATAATTCTAATGAAGATTCTAACTGACCTCCTGTAGACTATTGGACCATGTTGACTCTATCATTCTAATGAAGCTTCAGTAGACCTCTATATTAGACCATGCAAGCCCCCTATCCTATATAACCTCCTCTAGACCTCTATGTTGGACCATGTTGGCTCTATTATTCTAATGAAGCTTCTGTAGAGCTCTATATTAGACCATGCGAGCCCCAATATCCTAAATAACCTCCTATAGACCTCTACGTTGGACCATGTTGACTCTATAATTCTAATGAAGGTTCTAACTGACCCCCTCTAGACTATTGGAACATGTTGACTCTATTATTCTATTGAAGCTTCTGTAGACCTCTACTTTAGACTATGTGAACCCCCTATCCTATCAAACCTTCTCTGGACCTCCATATTAGACCATGTGGGCTCTTCTATTTTTAATGAAGTTCCTTTGTGAGAGCCATCTCCCCATGACATCTCTCTTTGATCACTGGTAGCCGATGCCCTGGACCAGACATACCCACCAGACTTGTATAATAAAACCAGCATCTACAGGGTTATAATTTTCCTAGAAGAACAGGGTAAATATATTCTTCATAATTGTAAAAGGTTTGAGAAATCCCGTATTGATCTGAAGTAGACGCGGCCATGTCTGCACCTTCTAGCCTGCAAGATAACAGCAGGGTTGAAATGAATAAATCGATGTCCCTGTAAGGGTGATTGTCACCTGCCCGCTTGTATGGTCTGTCAGTCCATCCCATCCTAAGTAAAGGCTTAAATATTCCGCTTGTGCCTTGAACTGACAGATTGGCATTTCTGGGCACGGTGACAGCAAAAATACGCACCCCTTGCCAGCAAACTGGGTATGTTTGTGGTTCCCAATGCAATGTATTTTCAGCAGCTCACGCTTTGAATGGAAGGATTTATTTTTTCTTTTTTTTTTAATAGAAATATACCGTATATACTCGAGTATAAGCCGAGTTTTTCAGCATGATTTTTTGTGCTGAAAACGCCCCCCCTCGGCTTATACTCGGGTAAACTCTCCGCCTGTCAGTGGTCTTCAACCTGTGGACCTCCAGAGATTGCAAAACTACAACTCCCAGCATGCCCGGACAGCCTTCTGCTGGGAGTTGTAGTTTTGAAACCTCTGGAGGTCCGCAGGTTGATGACTGCTGATGAAGGGATTGACAGGCGATGATGATGGGAGGGGGGGGGGATGAAGACGGGGGTCTGGATGATGAAGAAGGCCGCAGTGGTCTTCAACCTGCGGATCTCCAGAGGTTTCAAAACTACAACTCCCAGCATGCCTGGACAGCCGATGGCTGTCTAGGCATGCTGGGAGTTGTAGTTTTGCAACATCTGGAGGTCCGCAGGTTGAAGACCACTGATGAAGGCATCGACAGGCGGTGATGATGAAGGGGAGGGAATGATGACGGGGGTCTGGATGATGAAGAAGGCCGCAGTGGTCTTCAACCTGCGGACCTCCAGAGGTTTCAAACCTACAACTCCCAGCATGCCTGGACAGCCGATGGCTGTCTGGGCATGCTGGGAATTGTAGTTTTGCAACATCTGGAGGTCCGCAGGTTGAAGACCACTGATGAAGGGATCGACAGGCGGTGATGATGAAGGGGGGGCGGTGATGACGGGGGTCTGGATGCTGGCATGGGGGGCATGATGTATTTCCCACCCTAGGCTTATAGTCGAGTCAATAACTTTTCCTGGGTTTTTGGCGTGAAATTAGGGGCCTCGGCTTATATTCGGGTCGGCTTATACTCGAGTATATACAGTACATTTTTTTCTTACCTTGTCAGACAAAAATAGAAGAAAAAAAAAAGATGAAGTTAATATGGCAAACGTGCTCTGACGTGTCCAATGTCTTTAGCTGAGCCGAGGGCATAAGAATTGTTACTGTGATATTCAGTGAACATTGATGTCATAAAATTGAGTATTTTTATTTATATTTAAAGAGTACCTGTCACCAAAATAAACTTTTAATATATTGTTCCTTATGTAATTATAAGACACTTTGCTATTTACTTGCTGTTAACATTTTCAACCTTTATATGTTTTTAATGTGATTGAAAAAATGGCCACTAGGTGGCTCTGTTCTGCTCTCTACGCAAGTCAAACAGTTAGTTTGGTCTCTTCCCGGATTGGCAGGAGACCAAACTCAGGAAGTGCATGCGGGGCATGGCGAGGTACAGCTCTCACAGGCTTTAGTGCCATTGCGCCTGCTTGGGAACGCCCACTTTCTCCTGTCGGGAGCTCACACGATGTGAACAAGGGGGAAGGTATGATACACAGCTTTTAAAAGCTCAGAAAAAAGGACGGATGCTAGGAGTAGTTAGGGAATATAATCTGAGTTAGTTTAGAACATTATGGTTTGATGACAGGTACTTTTTTAAATAAATTATATCCAGAGTAGGAGCAGAAGTTAGCTACTTCAGTGATGTCACTTTGAACTACACTTAAAGATCCTGCCACCTTAAAGGGGTACTCCACTGTTAGACATCTTATCCCCTATCAAAATGATAGAGGATAAGATGTCTGATCGTGGGGGTCCCCCTGCTGGGGCCCCATGATATGCCCTGCAGAACCCAGCATTCTAAACAAATGCCGGGTTCCCGTGGCAGTGGTCGTGACCTCACGACCACGCCCTCTAGTGATGTCACGTCACGCCCCCTTCATTCATATCTATGGGAGGGGTCGTGTCGATAGACATGAATGGAAGGGATGTTGTGTGATGTCACAAGGGGGCGTGGCAGAGACGGCACGATCACGGCCTTTGGCTCAGAGCGTTCTGAACAAAATGTTCGGAAAACTGGAGCACTGGAGTATCCCTTTAAGAATTTTTTAAATAATTCTTTATAGAGTAATTAGCTGAGTACCTGGCATTGCCTGGCCTTTCTACTGAACCCTTAGCAAAGCTCTTCAGGAGACTGTGAAAGCTGAGTGGCAAGCAAAGCATACAATGTGCTACCCAGCTTTCCCAGTCTCCTAAAGCCCCAGCAGTGATAGGCTGCTCATCCTCCCTGTACTCCTTACACTCCAGCAGCACTGCCATGCTGTCTCCCTGATGTATTCTCTGCCACTCACTCTTTTTTCAGCCCACAATAAAACCTCTCTCCCCCAACTGCCCCGTCCCCTCTCCCTACTCCTACACTAACTAATCTCTGCACCTGCCTGTTGGACAGTTAAATAATACTTTACCATGATGTTGACTAGTGTTGCTCGCGAATATTCGCAATTCTAATTTTATTCGCGAATATCGAATATTCGCGAATATAGCACTATATATTTGCAATTACGAATATTCACCAATATAGCACTATATATTCGAAATTACGAATATTTTTTTTTTTCACAGTACACATCACAGTGATCATCCCTCTCTGCTTCCAGCTTGTGTGGTGTAAAGAAGGCTCTAATACTGCTGTGTGAGACTGGCGTATGAATTTTCGCTTATGCTAATTTTCTCATATGCTAATTTTCTCATATGCTAATTTTCGCACATGCGAAAATTAACGCGAATATTATGAATATGCGAATTTAGCGAATATATGATGAATATTCATCCATATATTCGCGAAATATCGCAAATTCGAATATGGCCTATGCTGCTCAACACTAATGTTGACCCAGTGACAGAATGTTTAAAACTCTCGGGCAATCTCTGCAGCAGGAAAGTAACAGGCTTAGGTGATAAACCAGAAGTCCCAGAGACTTGCATGGGACTTCTGGTACATCTCCTGATAGCTGATGTCAGGCCTTGACCCTTCAGATGCCGCTATCAAAGTTGATTGTGGCATCTAAAAGTATAAAAATTGCATTGCTGGTTCTTTAGGGGGGCTGATCCGGACCTCCACAATGTGATAATCCTGCATGACAGTCAGAGGGCCCTCACCTGCCTCCATGCTATCTAGTCGTAAATCTGCTTCTCCAGGCAGATTCAGCAGGGGAGAGAAGCAGAGCGCCGATAACACTGATCAATGTTGTGCTATGGAATAACTATTAACAGTGTTTGCAATCAGAATTTTGCAGGTAATAGTTTCCTACTGGCACAAAAAAAAATAGTGAATTAAAAAAAGTGTTGTAATTAATGTGAATAAGCCCCTCCCCTAATAACAGTAATAATCCCCCACTTCTTTTTGCCATTTTTTTAATCAAATAATGTAAACAAAAATAAACATAAAGAAATGTGGTATTGCCGCATGCAGAAGTGTTTGAACTATTAAAATAAAAGGTTAATGAAACCGCACAGTGAACGGCATAAATGTAAAAAAAATGCCAATATCAGTCCAGAATTGCAGATTTTTGGTCAATTGGTATGTCAGAACAAATAAAAAGCAAAAATGGTACCGATCAAAAGTACAGATTACAGCATAAAAAGTGTTATAGTGCTCAGAAGGGGACAAATTTGGGAATACCGATTTTCTTAAAAAAATATATTGAGTGCACTGTGTAAAAGCAAAACCCCACCGAAATTTGTAGCCGTTGGCTGTCCTGGAAGGCTGGGAGTTGTAGTATTGCAGCAGTACATAAGAGTTATACTTCCCCTCCCAGCTATATCTTTACACTGCTGCTGCTATCTCTATGGGATCAGGATATATTGTAGTTATATACCTCCCCTCCAGCTCCATCTGTATACTGCTGCTATATCTATGGGATCAGGATATATTGTAGTTATATACCTCCCCTCCAGCTTCATCTGTATACTGCTGCTATATCTATGGGATCAGGATATATTGTAGTTATACACCTCCCCTCCAGCTCCATCTGTATACTGCTGCTATATCTATGGGATCAGGATATATTGTAGTTATACACCTCCCCTCCAGCTCCATTTGTATACTGCTGCTATATCTATGGGATCAGGATATATTGTAGTTATACACCTCCACTCCAGCTCCATCTGTATACTGCTGCTATCTCTATGGGATCAGGATATATAGTAGTTATACACCTCATCTACAGCTCTATCTGTATACTGCTGCTGCTATCTCAATGGGACAAAGATATAAAGCAGTTATACGCCTCCCCTCCAGCTCTATCTGTATAATGCTGCTATCTCTATGAGATTAGGTTATATAGTAATTATACACTTCCCCTCCAGCTCTATCTGTATACTGCTGCTTCTATCTCTATGGGATCAGGATATATAGTAGTTATACACCTTCCCTCCAGCTCTATCTGTATACTGCTGCTGTCTCTGTGGAATCGGGATATATAGTAGTTATACACCTCCCCTTAACACTCTATCTGTATACTGCTACTATCTCTATAGGATCAGGATATATAGTAGTTATACCCCTTCCCTGAGACTATGTTCGCACATTTCGTTTTTGCTGTTTTTTCAGTTTTTGCTGTAATTTTATTTATTTATTTATTTATTTATTTATTTATTTTACTGCAGTTGCACAAATCACGTAATAACTTGTGCAATTTGTAACACAATTTTGGAAACAAGTAAAAACATTTAAATTCTTCTCATGTCAGTCTCTACTGATCCTCAATGTCAGTCTCTACTGATCCTCTTTCATTCTGCCCCTCCTCCTCCAGGAGATCAGGAGTAATAGTCTGCACAGTCGGGTGTCTCAGATGGTTCCTCAGTACATATAGCGGTACAATAATTCCCAGGATTAGATGCCGCTGTCCCCATCCCTGTAGCAGTAGATATTATAAGGTGACTTGTAGAAACCCCTATAAATCACATCGCCATCGCTTCTGCGTCAATGTGAAGTTCAGTCCCATTAACTAAGAATAACTTCAACTTAGGGGACTTGGGAATCAATAAAGGGAGCGGGGTTAGTGCCGGTTCACGTTTCCCCATCTGCAGAACGGATTTGCTTTCAGGCTTTTGACAGCTTTTCATTTTAAACAAGGTTAGTAAACACCGATGGGAGACAGAAGTGATGGCCGAAATAAGCAGGGGACCCGCGCGGCCCCTCACACATCTCCATTTATCAATCTATTTAAATGGAAGGAATTCATTGTGATGGTGTAAATGTTGTGTTATCTGAGGCCTGAATGTGGAGAATAGAGACCTCAATATACAGTCTAAGGGAAACACAAGACATATCTATCTATCTATCTATCTCATATCTATCTATCTATACCATATCTATCTATCTATCTCATATCTATCTATCTCATATCTATCTATCTATACCATATCTATCTATCTATCTCATATCTATCTATCTATCTCATATCTATCTATCTATACCATATCTATCTATCTATCTATCTCATATCTATCTATACCATATCTATCTATCTATCTATCTCATATCTATCTATACCATATCTATCAATCTATACCATATCTATCTCATATCTATCTATCTCATATCTATCTATCTATCTCATATCTATCTCATATCTATCTATCTCATATCTATCTATCTATCTCATAGCTATCTCATATCTATCTATCTCATATCTATCTATCTATCTCATATCTATCTCATATCTATCTATCTATCTATCTCATATCTATCTATCTATCTCATATCTATCTATCCATCTCATATCTATCTATCTATCTATCTATCTATCTATCTCATATCTATCTATCTATACCATATCTATCTCATATCTATCTCTATCTATCTATTTCATATCTATCTATCTATTCATATCTATCTATCTATATATATATATATATATATATATATATATATATATATATATATATCATATCTATCTATCCCATATCTATCTATCTATTTCATATCTATCTATCTCATATCTATCTATCTATCTATCTATTTCATATCTATCTCATATCTATCTATCTATACCATATCTATCTATCTATCTCATATCTATCTCTATCTATCTATTTCATATCTATCTATCTATTCATATCTATCTATCTATCTATCTATCTATCTATATATATATATATATATATATATATATTATATCTATCTATCCCATATCTATCTATCTATTTCATATCTATCTATCTCATATCTATCTATCTATTTCATATCTATCTCATATCTATCTATCTATACCATATCTATCTATCTATCTCATATCTATCTATCTATCTCATATCTATCAATCTATACCATATCTATCTATCTATCTATCTATCTCATATCTATCTATCTATCTATCTCATATCTATCTATCTCTCTATCTATCTCATATCTCTATCTATCTCATATCTATCTATCTATACCATATCTATCTATCTATCTCATATCTATCTATCTATCTATCTATCTATTTCATATCTATCTCATATCTATCTATCTATCTCATATCTATCTATCTATTTCATATCTATCTATCTATCTATTTCATATCTATCTATCTATCTGGAAAAGTAAAGATAATGCAGCACTCCACAATAATGCATAAGGTGGTATTTATTCCAGCATGTGCAAAGACAACGTTTCACCAGTCTCTCACTGGCTTTCTTTGAGAAAGCCAGTGAGAGACTGGTGAAACATTGTCTTTGCACATGCTGGAATAAATACCACCTTATGCATTATTGTGGAGTGCTGCATTATCTTTACTTTTCTGGATTGAGGAACCAGTGGACCCAGGTTCCAGGAATGCGTGCACCCCATCTCCTTTTTCATTTTCTTCTCCTTCTCTGGACGACTGAGGTGCTGCCTTTATCTTTTTGCTATCTATCTATCTATCTATCTATCTATCTATCTATCTATCTATCTATCTCATATCTATCTATCTCATATCTATCTATCTATCTCATATCTATCTATCTATCTATCTCATATCTATCTATCTCATATCTATATCTATCTCATATCTATCTATCCATCTCATATCTATCTATCTATCTATCTATCTATCTCATATCTATCTCATATCTATCTATCTATCTATCTATCTCATATCTATCTATCTCATAAATATCTATCTCATATCTATCTATCTCAAATCCAACATGACCCTGCAGAATAACACATTCAGCTCTGCTACATTAGTGAACATGTAGCAGATTAGATTTTATCTTTACCTTAGTGCAGATAGGTTGAAATATATACAGATGTATATAGATGTATATACAGCAGGGCTGAGTTTGTTATCTGGTCTCTTAATGCCTTATTAGGCTATAACAGAGTTACCCCCAACACTATGTAAAACCAGAAGTGAACATGATATTACAGTGGTCCCTCGAGTTACAATATTAATCGGTTCTGGGACGACCATTGTAAGTTGAAACCATCGTATATTGAGACCATAACTCTATGGAAACCTGGTAATTGGTTCTGAAGCCACCAAAATGTCATCCAAAAATAGGAAAAAGTGAGAATTAAAGAAAAATAAATAGATAACTAATACAGATAAAGCAAATCCTTACATATAAAAGTAAGAAAGATCTGCTGGGAGCTGTAATCACTGTCTATGTCCGTGTTTCCCAATCAGGGAGCCTTCAGCTGATGCAAAACTACAACTCCCTGCATGCCCGGACAGCCGAAGGCTGTCCGGGCATGCTGTGTGTTGTAGTTTTGCAACAGCTGGAGGCACCCTCTTTGGGAAACACTGGTCTATGTAGAGGACAGGAGCTTCTTCAGGGTCCTGTACAATACATACAATGTCCTAAAAAAAGGAAAATGGAGTCTCCCTCACCTGATGTCCAAAGGAGCAGCTAACCCTGGTACAGGTAAAGAGTACAGAATATGTAATACCTCCCTGTACTGTAGGGGGCGCTACCAGACACCAGTCAGTGCATGCACTTCAGTAATACAGGTAAGGAGTACAGAACATGTAATACCTCCCTGTACTGTAGGGGGCACTACCAGACATCAGTCAGTGCATACGCTTCAGTAATACAGGTGAAGAGTACAGAACATGTAATACCACCCTGTACTGTAGGAGGCACTACCAGACACCAGTCAGTGCATATGCTTCAGTAATACAGGTAAAGAGTACAGAACATGTAATACCTCCCTGTACTGTAGGGGGCACTACCAGACACCATCAGTGCATACACTTCAGTAATACAGGTAAAGAGTACAGAACATGTAATACCTCCCTGTACTGTAGGAGGCACTACCAGACATCAGTCAGTGCATATGCTTCAGTAATACAGGTAAAGAGTACAGAACATGTAATACCTCCCTGTACTGTAGGGGGCACTACCAGACACCATCAGTGCATACACTTCAGTAATACAGGTAAAGAGTACAGAACATGTAATACCTCCCTGTACTGTAGGGGGCACTACCAGACACCAGTCAGTGCATACACTTCAGTAATACAGGTAAAGAGTACAGAACATGTAATACCTCCCTGTACTGTAGGGGGCACTACCAGACACCAGTCAGTGCATACACTTCAGTAATACAGGTAAAGAGTACAGAACATGTAATACCTACCTGTACTGTAGGGGGCGCTACCATACAACAGTCAGTGCATACACTTTAGGAATACACAGGTTTTACCAGTGAAATATCCATTCTGATTGGTCGGTTCTTCCAGCCATTGACACGTTTCACAGATTCCATAGCATTGTATGTTGAGTCTGGTTTCAAGTTACAATGTTCCAGAAAAGACCATTGTATGTTGAAACTATTGTATGTTGAGGCCATTGTAAGTTGAGGGATCACTGTATATCACTTACCATAAACTGTTAAGCAACAAACTTAACTCTGCTGCACCGTATCCTCTTTTATTTTTCTTAATATACAAAGTGTGCATTAAACTCTTTGTGAACTGTTCCCTGCCATGACTCTCTCCTATAATTGGTATACGCCATATATTAGTGGCGGGTTTCTGTGTTTCGTGACTGTGGGCGGGGGGTATTTTACTAGAAACAGCGCGTCTTATTTTCAGCCGCCACCGTGTACTCTACCTCGGTGATAAAGTTACAGCAGCGTAATGAATGAAGATTGACAGTCGTGTGAATTCAATCAACAAATTAGTTTTTATTTTAATTTATCTTTGGAGAAAATAAAAACGAAGCGCAGTGCCGGAGCCGCGCACTTTGTATTGAGAAGCATAACTTATTCATAGTGTTTAGCTACGTGCGCGGTGCGATCCGGTCCTGTGCGCCGGCTCCTTCAGTCAGTGCTGAATCTTACAGCTCAGCCGTACATCAACCTAAAGATAGAGCCTGGTGTCAGTCTTTACTGTGTCGCATTTCATTCCTCAACCAAGAAGATCAGTATGCACAATTCTTTACATCAGTGGTCTCTAAACTGTGGCCCTCCAGCTGATGCAAAACTATAAATCCCAGCATGCCCAAACAAGTAATCATGGAGTCCTTCCTTAATGGACTTTGCATCAGACATTGAGGTCTGGTCTGGTGGCCGAATATTGAGGTGTGTTCTGGGGTGTGTATACTGAGGTCTGGTCTGAGGTCTAAATATTGAGGTCTGCTCTGAGATCTAAATATTGAGGCCTGAGGTCTAACTATTGAGGTCTGGTCTGGCGGCCGAATATTGAGGTGTGTTCTGGGGTTTGTATACTGAGGTCTGGTCTGAGGTCTTAATATTGAGCTCTGGTCTGAGGTTTAAATATTGAGGTCTGGTCTGAGGTCTAACTATTGAGGTCTGGTCTGAGGTCTAACTATTGAGGTCTTGTCTGAGGTCTAACTATTGAGGTCTGGTCTGAGGTCTAACTATTGAGGTCTGGTCTGAGGTCTTAATATTGAGCTCTGGTCTGAGGTTTAAATATTGAGGTCTGGTCTGAGGTCTAACTATTGAGGTCTGGTCTGAGGTCTAAATATTGAGGTCTGGTCTGAGGTCTAAATATTGAGGCCTGAGGTGTAACTATTGAGGTCTGGTCTGAGGTCTAAATATTGAGGTCTGGTCTGAGGTCTAAATATTGAGGTCTGGTCTGAGGTCTTAATATTGAGATCTGGAATAGGGTGTGAATATTAAGATCCAATCAGGGGTCTGAATATTGGGAAGTTCTGGATATTGAGGTCTGGTCTAGGGTCTTAATACTGTGGTCTGGGGTCTGATCATTGCAGTTTGAATATTGTGATATTCTCTTTGGCCTCAGGCAGTATCACAGTTGACATCCTAAAGAGCCTGGAGTCAGACATGCAGACGGAAAGCAAGAAGAAGCAATTTTGGTTTCTGAATATTGAGGTCTGTTCTGGGGTCAAAATATTGATATCTGGTCTGGGGTCAAAATATTGATATCTGGTCTGGGGTCAAAATATTGATATCTCGTCTGGGGTCTAAATATTGATATCTGGTCTGGGGTCTAAATATTGATATCTGGTCTGGGGTCTAAATATTGATATCTGGTCTGGGGTGTAAATATTGATATCTGGTCTGGGGTCTAAAAATTGATATCTGGTCTGGGGTCAAAATATTGATATCTGGTCTGGGGTGTAAATTTTGATATCTGGTCTGGGGTGTAAATATTGATATCTGGTCTGGGGTGTAAATATTGATATCTGGTCTGGGGTCAAAATATTGATATCTGGTCTGGGGTCTAAATATTGATATCTGGTCTGGGGTCTAAATATTGATATCTGGTCTGGGGTCTAAATATTGATATCTGGTCTGGGGTGTAAATATTGATATCTGGTCTGGGGTCTAAATATTGATATCTGGTCTGGGGTCAAAATATTGATATCTGGTCTGGGGTGTAAATTTTGATATCTGGTCTGGGGTGTAAATATTGATATCTGGTCTGGGGTCTAAATATTGATATCTGGTCTGGGGTGTAAATATTGATATCTGGTCTGGGGTCTAAATATTGATATCTGGTCTGGGGTCTAAATATTGATATCTGGTCTGGGGTCAAAATATTGATATCTGGTCTGGGGTGTAAATTTTGATATCTGGTCTGGGGTGTAAATATTGATATCTGGTCTGGGGTGTAAATATTGATATCTGGTCTGGGGTCAAAATATTGATATCTGGTCTGGGGTCTAAATATTGATATCTGGTCTGGGGTCTAACTATTGATATCTCGTCTGGGGTCTAAATATTGATATCTGGTCTGGGGTGTAAATATTGATATCTGGTCTGGGGTCAAAATATTGATATCTGGTCTGGGGTCTAAATATTGATATCTGGTCTGGGGTCTAAATAATGATATCTGGTCTGGGGTGTAAATATTGATATCTGGTCTGGGGTGTAAATATTGATATCTGGTCTGGGGTCTAAATATTAATATCTGGTCTGGGGTCAAAATATTGATATCTGGTCTGGGGTCTAAATATTGATATCTGGTCTGGGGTCTAAATATTGATATCTGGTCTGGGGTCTAAATATTAAGGTCTGGATTGATGGGGTTATCCACATTCTATAAAAACTAAGGTCCTTGTAGTAAGGACAGTGGGGGAGATTTATCTAGAGGATGAGTTGTCCAGAGGAAAAGTTTCTGAGTGGCCCATAGCAACCAATCAGATCACTTCTTTCATTTGTGAAAAGGCCTCTGAGAAATGAAAGAAGCGATCTGATTGGTTGCTATGGGCAACTCAGAACTTTTCCTCTGGACAGGTTTTGATAAATCTCCCCCAATCAATGGTGTACCTACAGTTTGGTGAACCTGGCCCCTACTGGGGGCGCACACCTCGGGGGCTCAGCCCGCCAAACAGATCAGTTCGCCAGCAACTATTTAAATAAAGTAAAATAAAGACTGCGGCTGTCAGGGGTCAGGTGGCAGCGGGATCAGCGCAGCAATCAGCAGGGTCAATCTTGATTGCTGCCTGCGGCTGTGCCACATCCCTGTCCCTGGTGTCCGGAGCACAGGGGAGCCGCACCAACGTCACATCACGTGTGGCACCCGCTGGCGTGTCTCCCTCTGTGTCACCACGCCGTATAAAGGAAAGCTGGGACTGCTGAGCATGGGCCGGGCCTGCATCTTCTGGAGCGTGAGGAAAGCTGCTGCTCGGGGAGCTCCTGCAAGGTTACATTTAGTAAAAGGCAACGAAAAAAAGGCCGGGGTTTGGTGTGGAGACCAAGGGTGGTGGTGGGGCGTGAGAAGACCAAGGGGGGAGATGATGTGAGAAGATGGGTGGGGGGGAGGTGAGAAGACCAAGGGTTGGGTGCAGAGGGGTGGTGGGCCAGGGAGTGATTGGGTATGGGTCACACTACTGATGGTTTGGGGAATATTTGTTTGGATTGGTGTTCTCTAATCTGCTGCTCCAACTACATTGCACAACTACATTTCCTATCATTTTCTGACTTCTAGAGCAGGGCTTAGGGGTCTGGGGAGGGGGGCAGAGAAGTCTGGGGAGGACTCTGGGGAGGGGGGCAGAGAAGCCTGGAGAGGACTCTGGGGAGGGGGGCAGAGGACCGTGGAGAGGACTCTGGGGAGGGGTTCAGAGAAGCCTGGAGAGGACTCTGGGGTCTGGGGAGGGGGACAGAGGAGCCTGGAGAGGACACTGGGGAGGGGGGCAGAGGAGCCTGGAAAGGAATCTGGGGTCTGGGGAGGGGGGCAGAGGAGCCTGGAGAGGACTCTGGGGAGGGGGGCAGAGGAGCCTGGAAAGGAATCTGGGGTCTGGGGAGGGGGGCAGAGGAGCCTGGAAAGGACTCTGGGGTCTGGGGAGGGGGGCAGAGGAGCCTGGAGAGGACTCTGGGGAGGGGGGCAGAGGAGCCTGGAGAGGACTCTGGGGAGGGGGGCAGAGGAGCCTGGAGAGGACTCTGGGGAGGGGGGCAGAGAAGCCTGGAGAGGACTCTGGGGAGGGGGGCAGAGGACCATGGAGAGGACTCTGGGGAGGGGGGCAGAGAAGCCTGGAGAGGACTCTGGGGAGGGGGGCAGAGGACCGTGGAGAGGACTCTGGGCAGGGGTTGAGAGAAGCCTGGAGAGGACTCTGGGGTCTGGGGAGGGGGACAGAGGAGCCTGGAGAGGACTCTGGGGAGGGGGGCAGAGGAGCCTGGAAAGGAATCTGGGGTCTGGGGAGGGGGGCAGAGGAGCCTGGAAAGGACTCTGGGGTCTGGGGAGCGGGGCAGAGGAGCCTGGAGAGGACTCTGGGGAGGGGGGCAGAGGAGCCTGGAAAGGAATCTGGGGTCTGGGGAGGGGGGCAGAGGAGCCTGGAAAGGACTCTGGGGTCTGGGGAGGGGGGCAGAGGAGCCTGGAGAGGACTCTGGGGAGGGGGGCAGAGGAGCCTGGAGAGGACTCTGGGGAGGGGGGCAGAGGAGCCTGGAGAGGACTCTGGGGAGGGGGGCAGAGAAGCCTGGAGAGGACTCTGGGGAGGGGGGCAGAGGACCATGGAGAGGACTCTGGGGAGGGGGGCAGAGAAGCCTGGAGAGGACTCTGGGGAGGGGGGCAGAGGACCGTGGAGAGGACTCTGGGGAGGGGTTGAGAGAAGCCTGGAGAGGACTCTGGGGTCTGGGGAGGGGGACAGAGGAGCCTGGAGAGGACTCTGGGGAGGGGGGCAGAGGAGCCTGGAAAGGAATCTGGGGTCTGGGGAGGGGGGCAGAGGAGCCTGGAATGGACTCTGGGGTCTGGGGAGGGGGGCAGAGGAGCCTGGAGAGGACTCTGGGGAGGGGGGCAGAGGAGCCTGGAGAGGACTCTGGGGAGGGGGGCAGAGGAGCCTGGAGAGGACTCTGGGGAGGGGGGCAGAGGAGCCTGGAGAGGACTCTGGGGAGGGGGGCAGAGGAGCCTGGAGAGGACTCTTGGGTCTGGGGAGGAGGACAGAGGAGCCTGGAGAGGACTCTTGGGTCTGGGGAGGAGGACAGAGGAGCCTGGAGAGGACTCTGGGGAGGGGGGCAGAGGAGCCTGGAGAAGTACACATGGTTCTGGGAGAGGACACTGCAGGGTGGGATTTACCTGAAGAAGAAACAGTGTGAGACAATATCATTATGGGCGCAGTGTATGGCAGTATTATATTCAGGGTGTAGTGTGTGGCAGTATTATATTCAGGGTCCTGTGTATGGCAGTATTATATTCAGGGTCCTGTGTATGGCAGTATTATATTCAGGGCTTAGTGTGTGGCAGTATTATATTCAGGGTCCTGTGTATGGCAGTATTATATTCAGGGTCCAGTGTATGGCAGTCTTATAGTCAGGGTACAGTGTGTGGCAGTATTATATTCAGGGTACAGTGTGTGGCAGTATTATATTCAGAACCCAGTGTATGGCAGTATTATATTCAGAGCCCAGTGTATGGCAGTATTATATTCAGGGCGTAGTGTGTGGCAGCATTATATTCAGGGTTCTGTGTATGGCAGTATTATATTCAGAGTCCAGTGTATGGCAGTATTATATTCAGGGAACAGTGTGTGGCAGTATTATATTCAGGGGTACAGTGTATGGCAGTATTATATTCAGGGTCCAGTGTATGGCAGTATTATATTCAGGGTCCAGTGTATGGCAGCATTATAGTCAGGGTCCAGTGTATGGCAGTATTATATTCAAGGCATAGTGTGTGGCAGTATTATATTCAGGGTCCAGTGTATGGCAGTATTATATTCAGAGCCCAGTGTATGGCAGTATTCTATTCAGAGCCCAGTGTATGGCAGTATTATATTCAGGGCGTAGTGTGTGGCAGTATTATATTCAGGGTTCTGTGTATGGCAGTATTATATTCAGGGTTCTGTGTATGGCAGTATTATATTCAGAGTCCAGTGTATGGCAGTATTATATTCAGGGTACAGTGTGTGGCAGTATTATATTCAGGGGTACAGTGTATGGCAGCATTATAGTCAGGGTCCAGTGTATGGCAGTATTATATTCAGGGCATAGTGTGTGGCAATATTATATTCAGGGTCCAGTGTATGGCAGTATTATATTCAGGGCGTAGTGTGTGGCAGTATTATATTCAGGGCACAGTGTATGGCAGTATTATATTCAGGGCACAGTGTTTGGCAGTATTATACTCAGGGTGCAGTGTATGGCAGTATTATATTCAGGGCGCAGTGTGGCACTGTATAAATATTCAGGGTCCAGTGTATGGCAGTATTATATTCAGGGTCAAGTGTATGGCAGTATTATATTCAGGGTACAGTGTGTGGCAGTATTATATTCAGGGTACAGTGTGTGGCAGTATTATATTCAGAGCCCAGTGTATGGCAATATTATATTCAGGGCGAAGTGTGTGGCAGTATTATATTCAGGGTCCTGTGTATGGCAGTATTATATTCAGGGTCCAGTCTATGGCAGTATTATATTCAGGGGTACAGTGTGTGGCAGTATTATATTCAGGGTCCAGTGTATGGCAGTATTATATTCAGGGTCCAGTGTATGGCAGTATTATAGTCAGGTTCCAGTGTATGGCAGTATTATATTCAGGGCGTAGTGTGTGGCAGTATTATATTCAGGGCACAGTGTATGGCAGTATTATATTCAGGGCACAGTGTTTGGCAGTATTATACTCAGGGTGCAGTGCATGGCAGTATTATATTCAGGGCACAGTGTATGGCAGTATTATATTCAGGGTCAAGTGTATGTCAGTATTATATTCAGGGCACAGTGTATGGCAGTATTATATTCGGGGCACAGTGTATGGCAGTATTATATTCATGGTCAAGTGTATGGCAGTATTATATTCAGGGCACAGTGTATGGCAGTATTATATTCGGGGCACAGTGTATGGCAGTATTATATTCGGGGCGCAGTGTATGGCAGTATTATATTCAGGGCGCAGTGTATGGCAGTATTATATTCAGGGCACAGTGTGTGGCAGTATTATATTCAGGGTCCAGTGTATGGCAGTAATATATTCAGGGCACAGTGTATGGCAATATTATATTCAGGGTGCAGTGTATGGTAGTATTACATTCAGGGCCCAGTGTATGGTAGTATTACATTCAAGGCCCAGTGTATGGCAGTATTATATTCAGGGCGCAGTGTGTGGCAGTATTATATTTAGGGCGCAGTGTATGGCAGTATTATATACAGGGCGTAGTGTATGGCAGTATTATAATCAGGGTCCAGTGTGTGGCAGTATTATATTCAGGGTCCAGTGTATGGCAGTAATATATTCAGGGCGCAGTGTATGGCAGTATTATGTACAGGGTGCAGTGTATGGTAGTATTATATTCAGGGTGCAGTGTATGGCAGTATTATATTCAGGGTGCAGTGTATGGCAGTATTATATTCAGGGGTACAGTGTGTGGCAGTATTATATTCAGGGGTACAGTGTATGGCAGTATTATATTCAGGGGTACAGTGTATGGCAGTATTATATTCAGGGCGCAGTGTATGGCAGTATTATATTCAGGGTCCAGTGTGTGGCAGTTTTATATTCAGGGTCCAGTGTGTGGCAGTATTATATTCAGGGTCCAGTGTGTGGCAGTATTATATTTAGTGGGTACCGTGTATGGCAGTATTATATTCAGGGCGCAGTGTGTGGCAGTATTATATTCAGGGCGCAGTGTGTGGCAGTATTATATTCAGGGTGCAGTGTATGGCAGCATTATATTCAGGGTGCAGTGTATGGCAGTATTATATTCAGGGGTACAGCGTGTGGCAGTATTATATTCAGGGTCCAGTGTATGGCAGTATTATATTCAGGGTCCAGTGTATGGCAGTATTATATTCAGGGGGTCCAGTGTATGGCAGTATTATATTCAGGGCGCAGTGTATGGCAGTATTATATACAGGGCGTAGTGTATGGCAGTATTATATTCAGGGTCCAGTGTGTGGCAGTTTTATATTCAGGGTCCAGTGTGTGGCAGTATTATATTCAGGGTCCAGTGTGTGGCAGTATTATATTTAGTGGGTACCGTGTATGGCAGTATTATATTCAGGGTGCAGTGTATGGCAGTATTATATTCAGGGTCCAGTGTGTGGCAGTATTATATTTAGTGGGTACAGTGTATGGCAGTATTATATTCAGGGGTACAGTGTATGGCAGTATTATATTCAGGGCGCAGTGTATGGCAGTATTATATACAGGGCGTAGTGTATGGCAGTATTATATTCAGGGTCCAGTGTGTGGCAGTTTTATATTCAGGGTCCAGTGTATGGCAGTATTATATTCAGGGTCCAGTGTATGGCAGTATTATATTCAGGGAGTCCAGTGTATGGCAGTATTATATTCAGGGGTACAGCGTGTGGCAGTATTATATTCAGGGTCCAGTGTATGGCAGTATTATATTCAGGGTCCAGTGTATGGCAGTATTATATTCAGGGGGTCCAGTGTATGGCAGTATTATATTCAGGGCACAGTGTCTGGCAGAGTAATAATGATTATTGTTTTTATATAGAGGATGAGGATCTGCTGAGAAAGTGAGGAACCAATGATGTGCGGACATCGGACGTCACTCAGGTCTGAGATATCATTGTGCATTCTCCTGACTGTCCCATCAGAGCTGTAGTAATTTGTAAGTTCTGCAGTGATGATGGGGACACTGTATCTTAATCTCTGGCTCTCCAGCTGTTGGAAAACTACAACTCTCATAATGCATGAGTCTCTCCAGACATGATGGGAGTTGTAGCTTTGGAACAGCTGGAGAGCCACTTGAACCAATGTGATAGGCGGACGTCCCAGCAGTCTGACCCCCACCATAAAAAATGGGCTGCTTATTCTAAACTGCCAGGGTCTATTTTGCCCCAGTCCAGCCCTTGCGTAGGGGGCCCCCGAGGCATTGGGGCCCTGTGGTTTCTTGCTGCGCCCCTGATCTGTGGGTCACTTTATCTAATCCATATAGGGGGTAACAGCATCAAATTCATACAAGGGGGCAGAGTATTTAACCCCTTAAGGATGCAGCCTGCTTTTACCTTATTGGTTAAGCCCAATTTTTCAAATGCGGCATGTGTCTCTTTAAGTGGCAATACCTCTGACAGGCTGTTACTAAGCAACGCGATTCTTAGATAAATTCATTTTTTGTTCTTTTCTCCCCTTTTTTGTGTTGTCATGTTCTGACGGCTGTCACGCCCCCTCCCATAGATTTGCATTGAGGGGGGCGAGGTGTGACATCATGAGGGGGCAGGGCTATGACATCATGATCTCCCAGCGACGACTCCTGTGTTCGGAACGGTTTTTTCCAAACGATGAGCAGCGGAGTATCCCTTTAAGGCGTTAAAAACATCTCAGGAAAGATAAGAATGTATAGTTTTTTGCTAAAATAATGGAATTTTTTTCTTGGGAGGGGGGGGGAGCGGGCGCGCCAACACAGAAACTCGCCAGGGGCACAAGAGACACTAGGTACGCCTCTGCCCCCAATGTACAGGGAATATTTGGAAAACAATGGGGCAGATTAAAGGAGTAGTCCGGCGCGCACTTTTCCCATTTTATCCCGTCCGGGCAGCAAAATAAAAGAAAACGCACTTTCTCTTACCTGCCTACGCTCCCCCGATGCTCCGGTACACTCCGGTACAGGTGTTCGGTCCCCGGGCTGTATTCTTCTTACTTCCTGTTAGCCCTGCACGTCACACGGAGCTTCAGCCTATCACCAGCAGAGGCGGGACATTGCTGCGGCTGGTGATAGGCTGAAGCTCCATGTGACGTGCCGGGCTAACAGGAAGTAAGAAGAATACAGCCAGGGGACCCAACACCTGTACCGGAGTGTTCCGGAGCTCCGGGGGCTCGTTGGCAGGTAAGAGAAAGTGTGTTTTCTTTTATTTTGCAGCCCGGACGGGATAAAATGGGAAAAGTGTGCGCCGGACATCTCCTTTAAAGGGGTAGTCCAGTGGTGAAAAACTTATCCCATATCCTAATGATAGGGGATAAGTTTGAGATCGCGGGGGGTCCGACCGCTGGGGCCCCCTGTAATCTCTCTGTACGGGGCCCCGGCTCTCCGGCCAGATAGCGGGTGTCGACCTCCGCACGAAGTGGCGGCTGACACGCCCCCTCAATACATCTCTATGGCAGAGCCGGAGATTGCCGAAGGCAGCGCTTCGGCTCTGCCATAGAGTTGTATTGAGGGGGCGTGTCGGCCGCCGCCTCGTGCGGAGGTCGACACGCCCCCTTCCCGTGGGCTGTCGGGGCTCCGTACAGGAGATCGCAGGGGGCCCCAGCGGTCGGACCCCCCGCGATCTCAAACTTATCCCCTATCCTTAGGATATGGGATAAGTTGGTCACCACTGAATCACCACTGGACTACTCCTTTAACTATTGCAAATCCACCAGAATTTTTCCACAACTTCTCCTTGTGTACAGGACTTGTGCCACATTTATTCTGTGTTTTAGACACTTTCTTGATACTTTTGCACCTCATATGACAAAGGGAAGAGGGGGGGGGGGTAGGGGGGCGCAAAGGGATTGTACTTAGCTGCGGAATTGTGAGAAAATTGTGTTTGTATTAGGACTGGTCTTCAGGGACCTTCTAGAATGGGTCGGACCTGACACCACACACAGTATACTATGGCCGTGTGCTCAGGACTGGGATCAATACTAATGAAGTCCTGGTGGGGGTGGAGCAGGTGATGTCATCGCGGTCACATGATGTAACTATATGCGTCTTGTCAGATAGGACATTGTGCACTGTTCTGCCCAGTGATAGCCTCGTATTTAGATTTCGCTCGCAGCCTTCCCAGCATCCTCTGCTGCAATGTTACTTGTACAGGACAAACCTGCCTGAAGGAAATGTCCGGATTTTATACGTTTCACTGTACGGCCTGAGAGCAGCGCGGTGTCCTGGAATACGTGTCCTGGACTTCAGCGTCTAGAATTCTTATCAAAATAAATGTTATATCATTCTACAGGCTGGAACTCCAGGGGTCAGGATCTCACAGATCTAGAATGATGTCAGTCATTTGTTCTTAAAGGGGCACTCCGGTGGAAAACTTTTTTTTTTTTTTTAAATCAACTGGCGCCAGAAAGTTAAACAGATTTGTAAATTACTTCTATTAAAAAATCTTAATCCTTCCAGTACTTATTAGCGGCTGTATACTACAGAGGAAATTCTTTTCTTTTTGGATTTCTTTTCTGTCACCACCACAGTGCTCTCTGCTGACACCCCTATCCATTTTAGGAACTGTCCAGAGCAGGATAAGTTTGCTATGAGGATTTTCTCCTGCTCTGGACAGTTCCTAAAATGGACAGAGGTGTCAGCAGAGAGCACTGTGGTGGTGACAGAAAAGAAATCCCAAAGGAAAATAATTTCCTCTGTAGTATACAGCTGCTAATAAGTACTGTAAGGATTAGGAATTTTTAATAGAAGTAATTTACAAATCTGTTTAACTTTCTAGCATCAGTTGATCAAGTTTTCCACTGGAGAACCCCTTTAAACTCTGTCAATATGACCTAAAACGTTAAGTGTGTAGTCACTCTAGAAAAGCTAAAGCATTTATATTGCTCTGCACTAGAACTAAAGAGTGAGAGATCCAATGCTCTAGAACCCTAAATGTGTTTAATTGCACCCCAAAATTAGGGGAGAAGGGGGGGGGGGTGCCATTATCACTACACACTCACCCTTATTAGTCCTACAACACCATCTGTTTTATTCCAGCACAACTGCATACATGGTTTTTAGTACTGTAACTGGGTCATGTGATCACCAGTCTAACGCACAGGAAATCATAGCACTTAATGTATCAGAGGGAGTTGAGTAACATCATCATCTATCAGTTCCCTCCTGCTAGCTCCCAGAACCCTCCCCACCCAGCTCTATCTGTATACTATTGCTGATATCTCTAGGAGATTGGTATATAGAGTAGTTATACACTTCCCCTCTAGGTCTTTTGTATACTGCTGCTGTTATCTGTATGAGATCAGGATATATAGTAGTTATACACCTCCATCTGTATACTGCTGCTATCTCTATGGGATCAGAATATATAGTAGTTATATAACTCCCCTCCAGCTCCATCTGTATACTGCTGCAATCTCCATGGGATTAGGATATATTGTAGTTATACACCTCCCCTCCAGCTCCATCTGTATACTGCTGCTATCTCTATGGGATCAGGATATATTGTAGTTATACACCTCCCCCCTCCAGCTCTATATGTATACTGCTGCTGCTATCTCTATGGGATCAGGATATATTGTAGTTATACACCACCCCTCCAGCTCCATCTGTATACTGCTGCTATCTCTATGGGATCAGGATATATTGTAGTTATACACCACCCCTCCAGCTCCATCTGTATACTGCTGCTATCTCTATGGGATCAGGATACATTGTAGTTATACACCTCCCCTCCAGCTCTATCTGTATACTGCTGCTATATCTATGGGATCAGAATATATTGTAGTTATACATCTCTCAGGAGGCTGTGCGCACATTGCATTTTTTGCTACGTTTTTATGTTTTTGTAGGGATTTTCCTAAAATCATGGAAAATGTTGCTATTTTACCGCAATTGTTCAAAATGCAGTAAAAATGTGTGAACACCGCCTTGAAAACCTCAACATCTTTATAAAACACCTTAGTTGTGGTTAAAGATGATTGTGGTAGCATTTCTCTAAAAAAAAAACATTCCTTGAATAGAATAATGTACACACAACTGACCTCAACACAGTCTAACCAGTTCACCTGGGGGATCTCCAGCACCAGCAGCCTAATTAGATAACCAGGTGCAGTGATCAGACTCCACCCCCTCTCTCTGCAAAACCAGAGGATTCATAGGGTTAGACTCAAATAATTACCTATCCTGCACTATACAAGCGTGCAGCTTTTCTTAGTCTACAAGTGACAACGTCTGCTCTTGTTTGATTCCAAGGAGAGTGAAACGCTCTGGGCCCCGGGGTCATATCCAGCTTTTTTTGGACAATTTTTGTTTCACCAGTCCTCAGTAACTTTTTTCTACAAATAAATGCTGATGTTTTTCTACATTCCCAAAAGATATATCTCCGTCTGCAGGAGGAAGATGTGGAAATAGATGTGATAAAGGAGGTCACTGTAAATGTGATGAGTCAGCGCGCGCCCCCCCTGGATGCCTGATCTCACGTACGTCAATGACAGTATTAGTCACTTTTCTTGTCTGCTACACATCTGTGGTGTGTATATACAGAGGGAAGGAGACCGGTTCAGTGCTCATTACCTGCTTAAAGGGGTACTACGCTGCTCTGCGCTGGAGCCGGGAGCTTGTGACATCATAGTCCCGCCCCCTCATAGCCCCACCCAGCCCCCTCAATGCAAGTCTATGGGAGGGGGCGTGACGGCCGTCACGCCCCCTCCCATAGACTTGCATTGAGGGGGCGGGGTGTGACGTCATGAAGGGGTGGCACTATGACCTCACAAGCTCCGGGCGCCTGCTCTAGCGTTCGAAACAGTTTGTTCTGAACACAGAGAAGCGGAGTACCCCTTAAAATGGGCACTGTCAGATTGAAAAATGTTTTATATGTTGTACATCTTGGCAGAAACATTAAAGGGGTACTCCGGTGGAAAACTTTTTTTTTCTTTTTTTAAATCAACTGGTGCCAGAAAGTTAAACAGATTTGTAAATTACTTCTATTAAAAAATCCTAATCCTTCCAGTACTTATTAGCTACATAGGAAATTCTTTTCAGCTCTCTGCTGACATCATGACCACAGTGCTCTCTGCTGACATCTCTGTCCATTTTAGGAACTGTCAAGAGCAGCATATATTTGCTATGGGGATTTTCTCCTACTCTGGACAGTTCTTAAAATGGACAGAGATGTCAGCAGAGAGCACTGTGCTTGTGATGTCAGCAGAGAGCACTGTGTTCCAAAAAGAAAATAATTTCCTCTGTAGTATTCGGCAGCCAATAAGTACTGGAAGGATTAAGATTTTTTTTTAATAGAAGTCATTTACAAATCTGTTTAACTTTCCGGCACCAGTTGATTTAAAAAAAAAAAAAAAAAAGTTTTCCACCGGAGTACCCCTTTAACCTTTATAATATACATCATAACAAACTTTTATTAACTTTTTATGGAAATCATGGCTTAAAAAACACTAGGGGTCCCCATACCATCCAGAACATAATCCTGCCCGGTTGCAGCATCAACTTTGTCCCAGCTGACGCACAGGCTGGGACTAAGTCCAGAATGTGAGGGCAGGAATAGCTCTCCTCTGTGCTCACTCCTGTCCTATCAGACTGCAGCATGAAAACAGAAAGGGGGGGGGGGGTTACAGAGCAGCCTGCAGTGATTGGATGAAGAGATCCAGCACAGCAAAAAAGGGAGGAAGAGGAGTCATACAGAGTGAGGTGCACACCCCCTCCAGAGCACAGAATGACAAACTGAGTGAGCAATAGAAAGAAGGTATTTGTGAGAGAAATATAGGTGCTAAATACATAAAAATGTATGTACATGGTCAGGATTAGGTATTCAGTAACATAACTTTTTTGTGGGATATGATAGGTACGCTTTAAGTCTCAACAAGCCAGCTCTACAGAATTAGCCTTCATACAGTATGACTAGCTATTCTCTGTTCTTCCATAGCTGATTCCACTCCATTTTTCAGCTCCTTGGCAACTTTAGAACAACTAAAGCTTCCTCCTGATTATCATTACTGGCTAACACAGTGGTTTCCAACCACGGTGCCTCCAGCTGTTGCAAAACGACAACTCCCAGCAAGCCAGGACAGCCGAAGGCTGAGCTGTGCTCACAGCTGACAGCAGCTGCGAGTACAGCTCAGTCTGGCAAGGAAAAAGTTAAGTAGCGCTCCTGAGTGCTAGTTAACTCCTTGGTCGGGGGGGTGTATAGATTATACAGCCATCTATATGGCACAAGATGAGGCACGACTAGCCATGAGATGGTAAGTATTACTCTCTTAACTGTATACACATTAGGCAGCCCCCACCCCCCCAAAAAAAATATATATATATTTAGCGATCAGCAGCGCTAATTAACTCCTTCCTTGCTGGGCCGGAGCATAGCGCGCAGCGCAGCAAAATGTTACAGTAAACAAGCAGATTCGCTGGTTTACGGTGACAAAAGAGTTAAGTTGTGCTGTGCAGCAGCGCACCTTAAACCTTTCCCTTTCCAAATGTACAGTGAGCCATACTTTCAGAAAGCATGGTCAACACTAATACGACACCTGTTATAATTTTTTAGGCTGCCTGCCATTGGGCAGCGCTGTTTGGGCTTGACCCCACCGGTGTGGTTTAAAAGACCTCCTTCTGATCTATCAAGGCCGGCAGGACAGGGAGAAGCCGCATGGTTCCACCCCAATGACTTGTGGTTTATGTGGCATTAAAGTGATGACAGGTTCCCTTTAAGATCAGTTCTGTTTCTTGGTGTTATTGATTTTGTTTCCATCACCACCCTCTCTCCTTGACCCTTGGGACAACTCCCCAACCCACTTACAGATAGTCTGTAGAATGATATCCTGCATAGACCCTCACCACCAAATTTAGGGCAGCACCCAGAACTGTGCTCCCTCTCTCCTAAGGGCCCCATAAGAGCCAAATAATCTTCCACAATGGTTCATATGTCCTTGTTTGAGCTTTTATTTGGATGATCCTATGACAAGACTTCCTGTATTGTTCTCCGGTAGTACCGCTTGTTATGGAGAATGAGAAGATCCAACTTATCCTAGTTATATGAAGACATTGATGAGGGTTTTGAAGGGACAAGAAGTGTCCAGTTTTCTTCTCTCCATAGAGACATAACAGATAAGATGTCTGATCGCGGGGGGGGGGGTGTCCCACCGCTGGGGACCCCCGTGATCTCAGCTGCGGCACCCCAAACATCCAGTGCACGGAGCGAACTTCGGTCTGTGCCGGATGACTTGCCAGTGACATCACGGTCACAGCCTGCTTATGATGTCATGGCCACGCCCCCTCAATGCAAGTCCAAGGGAGGGGGCGTGACGTCCGTCACGCCCCCTCCCATAGACTTGCATTGAGGGGGCGTGGCTCTGACGTCACGAGTGGGTCGTGACCGTGACATAACGAGCCTCCGGCGCTGCACCTGACGCTCTAAACGAACGCCGGGTGCAGCAGGGAGATCATGGGGGACCCCAGCGGCGGAACCCCTGCGATCAGACATCTTGTCTAACGGCGGGGTACCCCTTTAAACAAATAAGGCGAGTGACTATTCTGCGTCTTGTTATTTCAGATGCCTCGTTGCACATCATGCAGCACCTCCCCGCGCCTGTGGATAAAATCAGAATATCACTATTACAATGTAATGTCATCATACAGCACGGGCAGTCTCTAAACAGAAAAAGAAGCGTCTTTAGGGTTAGTCTTGATATAATATAATATCTTCAGGGACGGCGGAGATTTTTCATTTTGTTTTGGTTTCCAGTCTCGTCTCATTTCACTCTATTACTTCAGCATCGCGGTCAAAACAATAGGGTAAAAAAAAAAAAAACAAGTAGAAGCTAAGACACAGACGGCAAGCGATGCCCTATAGTCAACTGCTGCAGTGGCAATCAACGATAATGTTTACCTTCTGCTAAGGATCATGGGAGATTACTGCTCTCAGCAGATGTAACTTGAGGAGGGTGGATCGATATCTGAATCTGACCCCGGGTAGAGACATTGCAATAGTAATTTACATGTAGTGGCCGGTGATCATGGTGTTGTGACAACAAAAGGCAATTTAGATGCCGCGACAGAGACCAAAACACACATGTAATTTTAAAAGTTCCAGTTACAATAGATATTAGCATATCTGGCGCTGTAATTATTCCCAAATGACAGAGGAGCGAAAAAGATCAACTTCAGGATGACACAGAGATATGATATTCTCTCCGTATCAATTGTGTAATACTATTAATTATGTAAAAAAAATATATATAATCTACAAAATCACCCCCTACGTACAAGGAATTATATGACTGGCTCCTATGGAACAGCATACAGGCTTTATAATATTCCATTCTATGCACAAGAATATAACTACTATAATACTGCTCCTATATACAAGAATATAACTACTATAATACTGCTCTGATATACAAGAATATAACTCCTATAATACCACTCCTATATACAAGAATATAACTAGTATAATACTGCTCCTATATACAAGAATATAACTACTATAATACTGCTCCTATATACAAGAATATAACTAGTATAATACTGCTCCTATATACGAGAATATAACTACTATAATACTGCTCCTATATACAAGAATATAATTACTAAAATACTGCTCCTATGTACAAGAATATAGCTACTATAATACTGCTCCTATATACAAGAATATAACTACTATAATACTGCTCCTATATACAAGAATATAACTACTATAATACTGCCTCCTATATACAAGAATATAACTACTATAATATTGCTGATATGTACAAGAATATAACGACTATAATACTTCTCCTATATACAAGAATATAACTACTATAATACTGCTCCTATGTACAAGAATATAACTACTATAATACTGCTCCTATATACAAGAATATAAATACTATAATACTGCCTCCTATATACAAGAATATAACTACTATAATACTGCCTCCTATATACAAGAAAATAACTACTATAATACTGCCTCCTATATACAAGAATATAACTACTATAATACTGCCTCCTATATACAAGAAAATAACTACTATAATACTGCTCCTATGTACAAGAATATAATTACTATAATACTGCTCCTATATACAAGAATATAACTACTATAATACTGCCTCCTATATACATGAATATAACTACTATAATACTGTCTTATGTCATGCCAATTCTCCTATATAATGTCACCTTCAGATTGAAAACACTTCTTGAATGTTCTATGTTTTTCATATGAAATATTCCCATCTCCTGAAGTGTCCATTTCAAGCTGCAAAACCTGATAATAAAAAATGAGCCTGGTTGTTGCTGGCGGGTCATGCTTTGCAGGTCACACAGGCCTCCGAATTATTAAAAGTACAGAATGTGTGATGTGTGTATTGAATGCAGTAACACCGCAAGTTCAGATAAATAGCTGCAAAGCGCTGATGCATTAAATGCTAACAGGCTGTAGACACTGAACATGTTACTCCACTTTACTGTATATAATTCACTGTGCTGATTATGGCGGTAGAGATTAAAAAAACTAAGTGAATAAAGAAAAGAAAATATACCCGCTGGAGAAAGGATATAGCACATGTAAAATTACAAGTCTATTTTATCTCACAATACATATATGTACTATAATACTGCCTCCTATACACAACATTATAACTACTATAATACTGCTCCTATACACAACATTTTAACTACTATGATACTGCTCTTATATACAAAAATATAACTACCATAATATTACTCCTATGTACAGGAATATAACTACTATAATACTGCTCCTATATACAAGAATATAACTACTATAATACTGCTCCTATATACAAGAATATGACTACTATAATATTGCTTCCTATATACAAGAATATAACTACTATAATACTGCTCCTATATACAAGAATATAACTACAATAATACTGCTCCTATATACAAGAATATAACTACTATAATACTGCCTCCTATATACAAGAATATAATTACTATAATACTGCTCCTATATACAAGAATATAACTACTAGAATACTGCTCCTATATATAAGAATATAACTACTATAATACTGCTCCCATATACAAGAATATAACTACTATAATACTGCTCCTATATACAAGAATATAACTACTATAATACTGTCTCCTATATACAAGAATATAACTACTATAATACTGCTCCTATACACAAGAATATAACTACTATAATACTGCCCCCTATGTCCAAGAATATAACTACTATAATACTGCTCCTATATACAAGAATATATCTACTATAATACTGCCCCTATATGCAAGAATATAACTACTATAATACTACTCCTATATACAAGAATATAACTACTATAATACTGCTCCTATATACAAGAATATAACTACTATAATACTGCTCCTATATACAAGAATATAACTACTATAATACTGCTCCTATATACAAGAATAGAGTAGTCATTGTCTTTATTTCCAGCCCACCTCTGATTGAATACTATGAAGAAGGACACCAGTGTGTGTGAACACGACCTAACGATTACTAGTGATGGATGATTGCTATCTGAAAAAATACATTTTCATGAATTATGAATAAATAAATATAAATACAGATGATATAAAAATAAAACCTAAATGTGTGAAAATATGGTCCAGGAAAATGTGGACCTGAAACTGAAATGACAGGATGTATCTGTGTTGGGTATACTATATGGGTATATTATATGGGTATACTATATGGGTATATTATATGGGTATACTATATGGGTATATTATATGGGTATACTATATGGGTATATTATATGGGTATATTATATGGGTATATTATATGGGTATACTATATGCGTATATTATATGGGTATACTATATGGATATACTATATGGGTATACTGTATGGGTATATTATATGGGTATACTATATGGGTATATTATATGGGTATACTATATGGGTATATTATATGCGTATATTATATGGGTATACTATATGGGTATATTATATGGGTATATTATATGGGTATATTATATGGGTATACTATATGCGTATATTATATGGGTATACTATATGGATATACTATATGGGTATACTATATGGGTATATTATATGGGTATACTATATGTGTATACCATATCGGTATACTATATGGGTATATTATATGGGTATACTATATGGGTATATTATATGGGTATACTATATGGGTATACTATATGGGTATATTATATGGGTATACTATATGGGTATATTATATGGGTATACTATATGGGTATATTATATGGGTATACTATATGGGTATATTATATGGGTATACTATATGCGTATATTATATGGGTATACTATATGGATATACTATATGGGTATACTGTATGGGTATATTGTATGGGTATATTATATGGGTATACTATATGCGTATATTATATGGGTATACTATATGGGTATACTATATGGGTATACTATATGGGTATATTATATGGGTATATTATATGGGTATACTATATGGGTATATTATATGGGTATACTATATGCGTATATTATATGGGTATACTATATGGGTATACTATATGGGTATACTATATGGGTATACTATATGGGTATACTATATGGGTATACTATATGTGTATATTATATGGGTATACTATATGGGTATATTATATGGGTATATTATATGGGTATACTATATGGGTATATTATATGGGTATACTATATGCGTATATTATATGGGTATACTATATGGGTATACTATATGGGTATACTATATGGGTATATTGTATGGGTATACTATATGGGTATATTATATGGGTATACTATATGGGTATATTATATGGGTATACTATATGGGTATATTATATGGGTATATTATATGGGTATATTATATGGGTATACTATATGGGTATACTATATGGGTATACTATATGGGTATATTATATGGGTATACTGTATGGGTATATTATATGGGTATAATGTATGGGTATATTATATGGGTATACTATATGGGTATTTTATATGAGTATACTATATGAGTATTCTATATGCGTATATTATATGGGTATATTTTATGGGTATACTATATGCGTATATTATATGGGTATACTATATGGGTATATTATATGGGTATATTATATGGGTATACTATATGAGTATTCTATGTGCGTATATTATATGGGTATACTATATGGGTATACTATATGAGTATTCTATATGCGTATATTATATGGGTATATTATATGGGTCTACTATATGCGTATATTATATGGGTATATTATATGGGTATACTATATGCGTATATTATATGGTTATATATTATATGGGTATACTATATGCGTATATGATATGTGTATACCATATGGGTATATTATATGGGTATACTATATCGGTATACTATATGGGTATATTATATGGGTATACTATATGCGTATATTATATGGGTATACTATATGGGTATATTATATGGGTATACTATATGCGTATATTATATGGGTATACTATATGGGTATATTATATGGGTATCCTATATGGGTATATTATATGGGTATACTATATGTGTATACAATATGCGTATATTATATGGGTATACTATATGGGTATATTATATGGGTATATTATATGAGTATTCTATATGCGTATATTATATGGGTATATTATATGGGTATACTATATGGGTATACTATATGAGTATTCTATATGCGTATATTATATGGGTATATTATATGGGTATATTATATGGGTATATTATATGGGTATATTATATGGGTATACTATATGTGTATACCATATCGGTATACTATATGGGTATATTATATGGGTATACTATATGCGTATATTATATGGGTATACTATATGCGTATATTATATGGCTATACTATGTGGGTATATTATATGGGTATACTATATGCATATATTATATGGGTATACTATATGGGTATATTATATGGGTATACTATATGGGTATATTATATGGGTATACTATATGGGTGTATTATATGGGTATACTATATGGGAATATTATATGTGTATTTATATAGGTATATTATATGGGTATACTATATGGGAATATTATATGTGTATTTATATAGGTATATTATATGGGTATACTATATGGATATATTATATGGGTGAACTATATGGGTATACTATGGGGGAGATTTATCAAAGGATTTAGACTGGTTTTTCTTGTCTTAATTTGTCGCACAGAAAGTCGCAGTCTAAATATGTGCGACTTTTCTGCGACTTTTGCTGTAGAGGATTTTTAGAACATGATGCATGCAAGTCTATTTTAGACTGAAATGCATTGAAAAATGCATTGGTGCTGAATTTATCAAAAGCGACTTTTCAGCGACAAGTCGCATAGGCTGAAAGTACGCCGAAATGTCAGACCATGTTGGAGCAGGTTTAAATATAGACTAAAGCATAGAACATGCAGTCTGAGCACAGAATTTATCAAGAGCTGTGCGCCATTTGATAAATTAGGTGCACAATAGATCAGCCAAACACTCTGTAGTTTGGTCTATATTGATGCGGGACATAGACAACTTTGATAAATATCCCCCTATATGCGTATATTATGGGTATTCTATATGGGTATACTATATGAGTGTACTATATGTGTATATTATATGGGTATACTATATGTGTATATTATATGGGTATAATATATGGGTATATTATATGGGTATACTATATGGGTATATTATATGGGTATACTGTATGGGTATACTGTATGGGTATGTATTCTATATGGGTATATTATATGGGTACATTATATGGGTATATTATATTGTTGAACTATATGGGTGAACTATATTGGTATACTATATGCGTATATTATATTGGTATACTATGTGGGTGTATTATATGGGTATACTATGTGGGTGTATTATGGGTATATTATATGGGTATACTATCTGCGTATATTATATGCGTATACCATATGGGTATATTATGAGTTTTCCATATGAGTATATTATATGGGTATATTATATGGGTATACTATATGGGTATATTATATGGGTATACTATATGGATATATTATATCGATATACTATATAGGAATACTATATGGGTACACTAAATGGGTATACTATATGGCTGAACTACATTGGTATACTATATAGGTTTATTATATGGGTATACTATATGGCTGAACTATTTTTAAAATTTCCCATACACAGGCTTTTTCCCTGAAGAGCTGTGTTATTGTGCACATAGCACCGTGAGATGCCTTGGATGTGTATATACTGTTTGTGTTAGCCTTTGTGCATTGACACATCAGGTATACACCATGTACCATACTAGATTGGTGTAATTGGGTACCAGCGTATATATTGTACAGTATTTAGCTTATAGCTTCTGGGCCCCAATGCAAAATCTGCACCAGAGTTCCATGTGCCAGTTATAATACTGGTCTCTTATGGGGCAGATTTGCTTCGGGGCCCCCTTAGGCACCAGGGCCCCTGTGCGGCTGCTACCTCTATATACTTGATTTGGGCAGAAGTCTGGCGCCATGCAGTAGTTTTTTGTTGACTAGGTAAGATTTTTATAGTCACTATGTCCTATGTACTTGATTGGAATGGTTACCTGTTCACTATCTGATGTACTTATCTAGGCTCCTATCTGTCTATTTAGTATATCCTTTATTACTTACCTTTATTAGTAAGGAGAGTGAGCAGGTGCCTGAGCAAACTCACCCTTGTTAAGGCAGTCATCTTACTGTGCTAGGCCGGGGGATTAGGGAGATTGAGAGACAGTTTAGGTTCTCCCTGACTAATCCTCCGCTAACCCTATACCTCCTTCATCCTACCTTAAAGGGGTATTCCAGGCAAAACCTTTTTTTATATATCTTAACTGGCTCCGGAAAGTTAAACAGATTTGTAAATTACTTCTATTAAAAAATCTTAATCCTTCCAATAGTTATTAGCTTCTGAAGTTTTTCTGTCTAACTGCTCAATGATGATGTCACGTCCCGGGAACTGTGCATGATGGGAAAATATCCCCATAGGAACTGCACAGCTCCCGGGACGTCAGTCATCAGAGAGCAGTTAGACAGAAAACAACAACTCAACTTCAGAAGCTAATAGATTTTTTAATAGAAGTAATAGCAGTAATTTACAAATCTGTTTAACTTTCCGGAGCCAGTTGATATATAAAAAAAAAGTTTTGGCCTGGAATACCCCTTTAAGTTCCCACACATACCGTATTTTTCGCCTTATAAGACGCACTTTTTCTTCCCCAAAACTGGGGGGGGAAAGTTGGTGCGTCTTATACGGCGAATACACACCTATCGCGGCGGTCCCTGCGGCCATCAACGGCCGGGACCCCCGGCTAATACAGGACATCACCGATCGCGGTGATGCCCTGTATTAACCCTTCAGACGCGGCGATCAAAGCTGACCGCCGCGTCTGAAGCGAAAGTGACACTAACCGGGACCTTACCTGCCTCCTTGGTGTCTGCTCCGTGTCGGGATCCCCTGCATGGCCGGCGCTCTCCTTCGTCGTCATCACGTCATTGCGCATGCTGTCCTGTCATCCAATAGGAGCGGCGTGCGTAGCGACGTGATGGCGGCGACGGAGAGCGAGGATACTGGGCAGCAGAGACGTTCCGGAGCGACGGGGACACCCCGGGGACGCGGCGATAGCGATGGAGGGCGACATCCAGGGCAGCGGTGACGGGCGGTGATGGGTCCGGAGCAGCGGGGACACTTGAGTATTACCTCCTATACCAGTGGTCTTCAACCTGCGGACCTCCAGATGTTGCAAAACTACAACTCCTTGCATGCCCGGACAGCAAACGGCTGTCCGGGCATGCTGGGAGCTGTAGCTTTGCAACATCTGGAGGTCCGCTGGTTGAAGATCACTGTGACCTATACTTTACATTGTATTTTAGATTTTCCTCATTTAAAAATGGGTGCGTCTTATATGCCGGAGCGTCCTATAGGGCGAAAAATACGGTATACTATAAGGGTCGTTTTAGGGCCAGATGGAGGATTTACTTTGGCAGGATCGCCCTTTTTAGGGTGGCTACCTTGCTATGATATGTTACTCACTAGGTCATGGAGATTCATCACACATCTTCTTTATGTGTCTAACTTCTGTATTTGGCTGTGTCCAAGGCAAGCACTGAGCCCGCCCTCACTCACCAAGCATTCACTTCCTCCCTGATTCTGCTGTGATGTGTTGCATCTCTTCATCCAATCACTGCAGCCTGCTCTGCAAGCCCCTCCTTTCTGTTTTCATGCTGCAGTCTGATAGGACAGGAGTGAGCCCAGAGAAGCTCTAGTCCCGCCCTCACTTCCTGGACTTTGTCCTTGCCTGTGCTTCAGCTGGGACAAAGATGATGCTGCGGCCGGACGGGATTATGTTCTGGATGGTATGGGGACCCCTAGTGGTCATGATTTCTATAACAAAAAGATAACAATTTTTATGAAGTATATCAGAAAGGTTAGTGTTTTGCAAAAATGTACTACAAATGATAAATAAAAATCTTAGATGGTGATAGTGTTCGATTTTTCTTTTTTATTTTATCTAGTTTATCACTTATCTAGTTCATAATCGTCCCCACTAACAGGGTCACTGGCTACGCCGATGTATTTGTTTAACCTCAGAAGATTCTAAAGATCATTATGAATTTTCAATTGTACTGGAAATTCAAATTAAATTTATAATTTTGATGAATTTTATTTACTGCAAGTTTCCCCAATTCCCACATTGGCTTGGCATACACTAGCCATTCATCACTTGTTTCATCTTCCATCTAAGATTTATGTTTATATCAGGCAGGCTTTTCACTTACTGTGGATTTACCAAAATTGTGGTAAATTATTATGGAAAACTGAATTTGTCAGTTGCGTTCTTCAGGGTTGGGCGAGGTGGAAATTTTAGGATTCTTTTGCTTAGACTACAGTACCGGGGGCCAGAGAGAGATCAAAGTTGACTTTTAACTTCCATAAAAAAAAAATTATGATTTTGATGAAGAAATTTGAAATAAAAAATTAATATATTTTAGTCCAAGACTATCTCCTCTAATTCAAACTTTATTAAGAAATTCTTTAAAACACATTGTAATTTTACAGCCCGCAGGTGTCACCACTTATGTCGCCGCCGTGTTGACACATAGATATCAGCCAATTTATTTTTATAGATGCGCCATCTGGAAGCTAAACCTGCACGTTATTAATGTTGTTCTGTCAATGCGGCAAAATCGAGGGAAGCGCAAACAAAAAAAAAAGAAAGAAAAATATGCTAAATAAACTAAAAATAATTAAAAATTATTTAAAAAATAAATAAATAAATAAAACACCTAAATTTGTGTAAAAAATAAAATGGTCCAGGAAACGGAAAACGTTTCTACCTTTCCTTAGCCGAACCTAAAAAATAAATTTTTCTTCTTTATTTTGACACTAAAGATTAAAAGAGTGCCTGTCGTCAAACCATGTTTTCTAAACTAACTCAGATTATATTCCCTAATTAATCCTAACACCCCTTCTACCCTTAAAAAATTTTTCCTTAAAAAGCTGTGTATAACTCCTTTACCCTTGCTCACATTGTTTGAGCTCCCGGCAGGAGAAAGTGGGCGTTCCCTAGCAGGCATGACATCACTGAAGCCTGTGAGAGCTGTGCCTCGCCATGCCCCACACGTCCTTCCTGAGTTTGGTCTCCTGCCAGGCCGGGAGGAGACCAAGCTAACTGTTTGATTAGCGCAGGGAAAAGAACAGAGCCACCTAGTGGCCGTTTTTTCAATCACAATTAAAACATAAAAGTTGAGAATTTTAACAGTAAGTAAATGGCACAGTGTCTTATAATTATATAAGGAACACTATATTAAAAGTTTAGTTTGGTGGCAGGTATTCTTTAAAGGACCTTTTTGAAAGTTGAAATTACAATTACATTTATTTTAATTAATTTATTTTTCCAATTCATTTTTTTATTTGCAAAATAAATAATCAAAAATTTGGCTATTTGAAATTAAAAAATGTTTTAATTCATTTTGTTGTTTGTAAAAAAAAAAAAGTAATAAAAGAATTTGGCACCAGTGGAATGTGATAAATTAGACTGTTTTATTTTGGTGATGAAAGCCGTGGGAATAATTAAATCCGGTTATACTCTACCTGCATGGAATGCACAAATATTTAATCATTCACACTTACTACTTGGTTTAAACACTTAGGTTTTTGGCAAAATTTTTTTGTCTATTTTTGTTTGATCATTTGGTTTCTTAGCTAAAAGGTACTGCAGCCAAAATTAACACATCTCTTAACCACAGGATAGGGGATAAGTAGCTGATCGCAGGGGGGTTCAACCGCTGGGACCCCCCGTGATCTCTAGGACGGCCCCAATACTGAGTGAAGAGCACATGTGGTAGACGGCATGCACTCCAATGATTTCTATGGGAGCTCTGAAGAGACTCTAGTCCGGCAATTATTGGCGCTCCAATAGAAATGAATAGAGCATGTGCCGTCTAGTGGTAGACAACACACGCTCCTCACTGAGCAAGACGGGGTCCCACCCTGGAGATCGCGGGGTGTCCCAGCAGTCGGTCCAACTGCTGGGACACCCCGCGATCTCCAGGGTGGGACCCCGTCTTGCACAATGAGGAGCGTGTGTTGTCTACCCCCTGCGATCAGCTACGTATCCCCTATGCATTGGATAGAGGATAAGTAAATTTTGGCTGCAGTACCTCTTTAAGGGTTTTACTATAAAAAAAAATGGGATACTTTTGAGATGCATGGCACCCATTACCATTTATGAGACATAGTTTGCCTATGGCTCCCTTTTACATAAATATGTAGACTTTACATGATGCCTTACTGGCTCTGTGGGCACAGCTTTTCTATGAATACGGTAGTGCACACAGTTCTGCCTCCACCATAATGCACATCCGATAATCACCAAAATCTAACAACAGAAATGCCAACACAGAACTGGAAAGAAAAACTGCAATGGTCTGTAAGGGAGGTTAAAGGGGTGTGGCTTCAGGAAAGGGGCGTGGCTTTAGATGTGACACCATACACTAAAAAAATGTGCCAAAATGTGGCACAAAATCTTGCACAGACTAAACCGACTAATTTTCCAAGATTAGAAAAAACATCATTGTTTCTGGTAGAAGCAGCTATTAGTGAATGGGGAACCATAGCATGTATGAGATTGCACTAAAACATAAAAAAAATTTAATAAAATGAATGTCCCCAATAGTAATTGCTTTGAAAACCCACAACACCTAAACCACACCCCTTTTTAAATTAAAGCCACGCCCCTTTGTCAGACAAGACAAAAAGGTGTAAAAAAAGGCATAATAAATGAGGTGCAAGTCATGCAAGCTCATTTTATTTTGGCACAAATTGCACCAGAATTCCAGCATTGCATCGGCAAGAGTACTAGATTTGATGTTGCTGTCTTATTTTGTCCCCAAAAAATTTTTGTCTTTAGTTTTGATCATTTGAAAATGTCTGATAATCCAGCTCCTATTTAGTTTTATTGATGCAAGCAATGCTTTAATTTTTTCTTTTTTTTTCCGTGAGTTTAGCACTTTCCGCGCATTTTCTTTCGACTTTACCAAGTAAATAATTACTTCCTGCAATGTCAATATTTAGTATTTTTTTTTAATATTTTTTAGCTCTGGAGTAATGCATTTCATTACGGGAGCCAGGTTCTTCAGCTATACGCCGCGCAGCCAGGTGAACAAAGCCAGGGCTTGAGCGGTGGATTAAATTACAGCATGCCATAGTGGTAATGCCTCCTCATAATAGACATTTGTGTGCTAACAGGCCCCCTTTGTGCCGTGGAACAGTGGGATATCCATTTAACAGAGGGCATCTTGTTTAATGCATGCATTAGATGTCTCTGTAAATTTGAAAACGATACAAGTTATCGGGAGATGATGAAACCTGTTACCGTATATTTATCCTTCCCCTTTTTTTGCACCTTTCATAACTGGCATTTTTTAGTTTGTTATTGTTACATATATTTGTTCAGAGCCAACATTTTTCTAAATGGCTTTTGGTATATGAGGGGGTTGTCTCCTTGTGATGATTATTTTAGAAGCTTAAAAGGAGATACCTGGCGATAAAAACTAAAATATTAACTTATCCCCTACACACAGGATAGGGGAGAAGTAGCTGATCACGTGTGGTACAAGCGCTGGGGCCTCTTGCAATTACCAGGGCGGTACCCAAGGCGCATGCTGTCTACCGGTAGACAACACATCCTCCTCACTGAGAGCGCCGGGGTCCCGTCGTCTACCGGTAGACGGCATGCTCTCCATTCATTTCTATGGGAGTGCCGATGATGCCGGAGAGCAGTACTGGGTTCCTCGGGTCCCGTCCTGGTAATCGCGAGTAGAGATGAGTGAATTTTTGTTTGATTTCAAAAAAATTTGGGGTACATATATTTTATCCTAAGACAAGTTAAGTTCTAGCTAATGCATATCCTCAATATTTACTTGTGGTCTGATGCGGAGGAATGTCTGTAACTGGGGAGCAGCACCTCAAATATGTTTTGCACTATCCATAAATGTGAAGTGTTGGTGTGGCACCATGGTCAATCTACTCTGATGCATCAGGCATTGGTGGGTGGAAATCCTAACTGATCCATCCTTGATTCATCTTCACAAAGGTCAGGACAACAATTTTTTTGTGGACAGACTAGTTCTCCTTGGGGTGATTTTGGCCCCCGCCACACTAAACACTCGCTCTGATGGCACACTACTGGCCGGGCAGGACAGCTTTTCCAGGGGAAACTCTGCTAGTTGCGGCTACAAATCAATCAACGGATCTTCAAAGTGTTTTGGCATGGTCATGTCAAGGTATGCCACCACCTGCTGGTTCAGGTCCTGCTCCAGGTTTACCTGCTGCTGATCACTTGCTTCACTGAGTGTGAAGAAAGGTACTCATCAACAACATCAACAACTGTAGACTCAGGCTGCTGCTGATGGAGCTGGTACTGCTCCTGCCACCACACCCCTCCTCAGCAGCCATGGCAGTGGAAGGTGAGCGCAGAGGGCCCCCCCGAGTCAGACCTGTGAGAGGATGGACGATGGAGCAGATAGGTACGTAGGATGCCTCTGTAGTAGGTCAGTTTGTCCTCCCTCTCAGTGGGTGTAAAAAAAAGGCCCATATTTTATGACGGCAGTGAGGTTCCAATAAGGTGGAGAGCTAGACGTCATCCCGCTGCTGAATGGTGACAATTCAGCGGTCTCTACGCAAGCGAGCATGCATCGTGCCATTTGTGCAAGTGACTTGGAGGTACTCCCTGCCTCCATCTCCACTGCATACTGCCATGGTGTGTCTGGGTCCTCTGTCTCTCCTTCCTCATAACCCTTTAGCTCCTCTGGCTGCTCCTGCTCCTCCTCTCCTGTCAGATGACTAGAAAAAACACCCATCTCGCTAAACCTAAACTGTGCTCCACTGTGCCCCTCCCCCTCCTCCTCCTCCTCCAGTTCAGTCCCCACATGTGGCTGTAAGATGTAGGCGCCACATCTCCAGTGCCCTGACCAGCCATTGTTTCCATCGTTTTTGTAGTAAATGAAGCAGTGGAATGAAGTTGTTCATCCCTTAATCCTTGCGACTGACTAATAATGTGGCTTCCTCAAAGGGCCTGAGCAAACGACAGGTGTCACATATGAGCTGCCACTGGTTCACATTGAAGTTACACAGGGGAGTCCCCCCATCCAATTGGATTATCAAGAAATTGTTAATGGCTTTTCTCAGTTCGTATTTGTCCAACATATGGAGGGTGGATTCCAACTTGTGGAAACGTCGCAAATCAGACTATGTTGGCGGATACCGTTCTGATGATGCAGCTAAAGTAGGGTGTGCTTTGCATTGTATGAGTAGCTAAAGTGCATGCAAAGTTTCCTTCCCATTTTTAGGATGTCTTGCAGATGGGGGAACACTTCAGGAACCGCTTGAAAACCAGATTGAACACGGGTGCCATGCAGGGTGCATGTCTCAGGCTTCCTTGTCACAGTGCAGACAAGATGTTCTTCCTGTTGTCGGTCACCATGGTTCCCATTTCCAGTTTTCGTGGAGTAAGCCATGATTCTATTTCTTGATGAATGACTTTTAGCAGTTCCTCCCCTGTGTGACTCCTTTCGCCAAGGCAAACCATGTGTCCATGCAGTGGAGGCTGAGGACACTGTGGAGGATGAGGAGGCGGAGTCGCACACTGTCACAAGACTAATGGCCTGAGAGTGTGGAGGCAGAAGCAGCATGACCTGTACAAATTGCTGTTGTGGCTGTGCAGGAACCACATTCCCCCAATAGGCCGTAAAGGACATGTATTGTCCCTGACCGTAATTACAGCTCCACAAGTCGGCTCTGCCGTGCACTTTGGTACACACCCTCAGGCTCAAGGACTGGCCCACCTTCTGTTCCAAAAAATTGAGTAGGGCTGGTACTGTCTTCTTCGCAAAGAAATGACAGCATGTGTTGACGTAGGGCCGTGGTGCCAACATTCGGACCCTGGCCACGCTTCACCTTCTGCCAACACATCTTGCATGTGGCCAGGTTAACATCCTCCGGATGCTTGATGAAAAACTGCCACACTGACGAGTAGCTGATTTTCCCACCAACAGTCCGCACTGATACTGACTGACTGCTACTGCCACCGACTCCAGGTGTCCCGAGCACGTTTGGCTCCAGACTTTCCACTTCTGCCACCATGCTGCCGCTTTGCTGGCTCAGCTGCTGCCTCACGGGCAACCTGCAACCCTCTTCTCCTGATAAAGATGAAGCTCCTTCTGCACCAGGCTCCCAAGTGCGATCGGCTTCATCATCATTGAGTTGTGTTGGCACATCACTAATGTCCTCCTCAGATTCCTCAACTGTGTCTGCTTCAGGAGCCTGAACGCTCACAAGACCACCTCCAACGCCACTCTCCTCATCACTACTTGGCCGCCTAGCAGAGGAAGCGGCGGATGTCTCCTCCACTTTTTGGCTGGGCAGTCGATGCTGACTGTCCTCTAGTAGATTATCCTTACTAAGTAGTGGAGCTGAACTCACGGCATAAGATACTTCTGTGAGGGAGGGAACACCATAGGACAGAGGCAATGGCCGGGCCATGCCAACTGAGGGTTGTGTCTGAGGAACCCCACCGACTGTTGACTGGGGGTGTCAGATGTCACTTGTGATGAAGTGGATGACCATGTTAACGACAGATGGGTTGCTGGTCGAGACACGACCGCTAGCTGATACCGGGAGCTCAGGCCTCCCACTGTGACTCCTGCTGCCACTCGCCCCTAGTCTGCTGCGACCTCTGCCTGATGAATTTAGGCCTCTGCCACTCCTCTGTGCATGTCCTAGCACTTCTCTGCCTTACATACTTAATGCATATATGAGGGGTGTACAGTACGTTCCACTACGCTTAAAACAGTATCTGTCTACAACACCAGCAGGTGTGTACTTTTGGCTGGCCTTTCACAGTATCTAGGCCCTTAAGACTTTAATAGGAACAAAATAGTACACCACTTAGATGTACGCACAGGTTACACTTAATAGAGGACATTACGCTTTTAGTGCTCTGCTCACCCTAACTGGCTGGCTACTATTAGCTTTTCAGTTGTTGTACACACCAGTGCTGCAGAACACAGTTGCTGTGTACTACACCCAAAATTGCACAATCTCACTCCCTTCCCTATCAGTGCTTCTAGGCTGGATTTGGGCTTATGGTGAATCGCTGCTGTAAAAAAGTTTTTATGTGCAACACACTGCTCTCTGTCCCTCTCTCTCTGCAATACAACGTGATGTGACTGGCTGCAAGATGGCTGCCGATTATATAGGGCTGTGACATCACAGGGGCGGCTGGCTGCTGATAGGCTGCATGCTGCATGTGATTCAGAGTCATCCCGCTGACCCTTGTTCCTGCCTTCCCAGGATTCCTTGCCCCATGTCTTCACATGTGGATCCACCATTTTAGATGCCTAGCCCCTGGAGCCTGGACCGCACTAAATGGAGTTTAATGAAGTGATTTGCGCAAACAAATTGCGGCGATATTCACATTAGTTGCAAATCAAATTTTTCCTGAAATTCATAATGAATTCGGATTCATCAGATTCGATTCTCTCATCCCTAATTGCGAGGTCCACAGAATAGGAGATAAGTAGTTGATTGTGGGGTCCGACCGCTGGGGCCCTCCACGATCATTGGGGCGGGACCCCACCGCTCTCAATGAGGAGGGTGTGTCATCTACCGGTAGATGCATGCGCTCCATTAATTTCTATGGGAGCATTCATTTCTATGGGAACACCCAACAGCAGTTTAACGGAGTTCTCTGACTTTGTTCACCTTGCCGACACGCCCCCTCCCATGGACATGAATGGAGGGGGCGTGGGCATAACATAACGACCTCTGGCTCAGAGTGTTCTGGACGAAATGTTCAGAACGCAGGAGCACCATTGGAGAAAGTGGGGGACCCAGCAGCAGGATAAGATGTCTGGCAGTGGAGTACCCCTTTAAGACCAGGGACTGTATATGACACAGCTCCGTACATTTGGTTGTGGCTGAACCTGGTATTGCAGCTTGTTCCATTCACTTCAATAGCCTGACCTGTAATACCAGATATATAAACTACTGAATAAATGGAGCTGTGCCTGTATCGACTTAATTATTTATTTGTTTTAAAGTTTTTAGTACAAAATACTCAAAAAATATCAATGGGGATCATGACAGACTCATTGCACATGTCCCATCTTCCATACATCACATTAAAGTGAATAGTATCTCTGAACAGATTTAGGAAGAATGGAGATTATTTTTTATTATAATTTTTTTAAATATTATTTATTATAAATTGTTTCACAATGATTATTCATGGAGAAAAATGTGCCTAAACAATGAATAAATTAGAATCTTATTGTATTGAAAAAAAAATATTAAAATTTTAACAATTAAAAAGGCATACCAAAACACCAAAATGCTAAGTAAAAAAAAAAATTTGTACCCCATGTATGCAATTTGTTGTATAAAAAAGCTCCTACAAGAAAAAAAATTCTCCAAATTTTTTACCGAAAAAATATATTAAAAATACAATAAATTATTACTACTTTTCTAAGAATATAAAATATGTTTTAAAACATAAAGAATATATAAACAATAAAGTAGCTAAAGTACGTATTGTATAAAATACTGGAAACAAAGTCAAAGCCAGTGTATAGCGCCATATGCCAAGTGTAATAGTACCGCAGCTCCAGTGGCCAAGTATATATGATTCTAAATTTTGTAGTGACAAAGTAGTAGAGGTTTCGATGCCAAGTACAATGGTGCTATACCTGCTGCCAAGAACAACAGTACCGGCAGAAACATGACTGTGCGGTACACTTATGAATTTGCATGTGATTTATAAGATTCCTTTGTAACTTAAGACGGTAATAGCCAATAAAGCAAGATGTTGCGGTTGCTATACATAGACATGAATTGGTTTTATTGGTTCCAAGTGAAATAAACCAATAGCCGGTGTCTATATAAGAGAAGGAAGGTGGAGCCAATGGATTACCGAGAGGAAGGGTGGAAAGTACTGTCCAAAATACAGTCAAAACTCTGAAGACCACCGAAAATTGCATGGAAAAGTGGTCTTCTATAGGAGGGGTCTTCTCAAAGAAGATGGCCACTATGCAGAATGTATGGTGGACGGAGAACACCAAATCTGGTCTTTACATGGGTGTGGTTTTCCCTAAGAGGTGGTCTTTGGAGAATTTTCACTGTAGTCTTAAAGGGGTTATCCAGGAAAAAACTTTTTTATATATATATATATATATATATATATATATATATATATATATATATCAACTGGCTCCAGAAACTTAAACAGATTTGTAAATTACTTTTCTGTCTAAGTGCTCTCTGATGACACCTGTCTCGGGAGCCGCCCAGTTTAAAGCAAATCCCCATAGCAATCCTCTTCTAAACTGGGTGGTTCCCGAGACACGTGTCATCAGAGATTACTTAGACAACAACCTTAACTTCAGAAGCTCATAAGTACTGAAAGGATTAAGATTTTTTAATAGAAATAATTTACAAATCTGTTTAACTTTCTGGAGCCAGTTGATATATATATAAAAAAAAGTTTTTTCCTGGATAACCCCTTTAATGGGGTACTCCGGTGGAGGGAGGGAGGGAGGGAGGGAGAGAGGGAGAGAGGGAGGGAGGGAGAGAGGGAGAGAGGGAGAGAGGGAGAGAAGGAGAGAGGGAGAGGGAGAGGGGGAGAGGGGGAGAGGGGGAGAGAGGGAGAGAGGGAGAGAGAGAGAGAGAGAGAGAGAGAGAGAGAGAGAGAGATTTTTTTTTTCAAATAAACTGGTGCCAGAAAGTCCTACAGATTTGAAAATGACTTCTATTAAAAAATCTTCATCCTATCAGTACTTATCAGCTGCTGTGTGCTCCACAGGAAGTTCTGTTGTTCTTTACAGTTTGACCGCTCTGTTGTGTAAGGAACTGTCCAGAGCAGGAGCCAACCCCCATAAAAAACCTATTCTGCTTAGGACAGTTCTTGACAAGGACAGAGGTGTCAGCAGAGAGCACTGTGGTCAGACTGGAAAGAACTACACAACTTCCTCTGGAGCATACAGCAGCTGATAAGTACTGGAAGGGTTACGATTTTTTAATAGAAGTCATTTAAAATCTTTATCACTTTCGGGCACCAGTTGGTTTGGATTTTTTTTCCCCACCGGAGTACCCCTTTAAGCAAGGACAATGGGAAAACAGTGCTCGAGGTGCTGTATTTTCTCAGTATGTTGTGTGGTGATTATGTTGTCTTTGTATTGTTATAGTGTAAGGGTATTTTTTGTGTTTTGTGTATGAATTGTGTGTCTTTAATGTGTGTTTTATATTGTCTTCTGTGTAGTGTATGTTGCTAATGCTGTTTTTATAATGTATGTGCATTTTATATTGTGTATATTTGTGTGTTGTATGCGCATGTTAGGTTGTGTATGTTTGTGTACTGTATGTGCATGTTAGGTTGTGTATGTTGTTTGTATACTTTATGTGCATTTGAGGTTGTGTATGTTGTTTGTATACTGTGTGCATTTTAGATTGTGTATGTTTGTGTGTTGTATGCGCATGTTAGGTTGTGTATGTTTGTTTACTGTATGTGCATTTTAGGTTGTGTATGTTTGTGTACTGTATGTGAATTTTAGGTTGTGTATGTTTGTGTACTGTATGTGCATTTTAAGGTTGTGTGTTATATGTGAATGTTAGGTTGTGTATGTTGTTTGTGTACTGTATGTGCATTTTAAGATTTGTATGTTTGTGTGTTATATGTGAATGTTAGGTTGTGTATGTTTGTTTACTGTTTGTTCATTTCAGGTTGTGTATGTTTGTGTACTGTATGTGCATTTTAGGTTGTGTATGTTTGTGTACTGTATGTGCATTTTAGGTTGTGTATGTTTGTGTACTGTATGTGCATTTTAGGTTGTGTATGTTTGTGTACTGTATGTGCATTTTAGGTTGTGTATTTTGTCTGTTTGTGAATTTTAGGTTGTGTATGTTGTTTGTGTACTGTATGTGCATTTTAAGGTTTGTGTGTTATATGTGAATGTTAGGTTGTGCATGTTGTACGTGTGCTGTATGTGCATTTTAAGTTTTGTATGTTTGTGTGCTACATGTGAATGTTAGGCTGTGTATGTTTGTTTACTGTATGTGCATTTTAGGTTAGGCATGTTGTTTGTATAATCTATGTGCATTATAGGTTGTGCATGTTTGTGTACTGTATGTGCATTTTAGGTTGTGTATGTTCTGAGGATTTCTTATGTTTTTCGTGTATGTTCAATAAACATATATATCTACTCTTACTCTTGAATTTTTCAGCTGTCAGGGGCGTACCTTAAGGAAGTGCAGAGGTAGCAGTGGTACCTGAATCCAAATGCCTGAGAGGCCCTAAAGCCCCCTCTGTTGTATAACAAAAATGTCATCTTACAAATGGTCTCCACCCTCTTCCATCCGCCCTACTTGGTACAGGACAGGGAGGGGAGGGGGAGGGAGTAGGCATGTACGTTGCGGCTCAGCATGGTCTTCATCACTCTTGAGCTTAGAAGGCAAGTATTATTTTATAACTTAACTAACAGCCATTTGTTTTATCTCTCTATCAGTTTTCTGCCCATGTCTGCAGCCCTAAGCATGATATGGACTGTATACCAATCTGATTAAGAGGTTTTGAACCCTGAAACCCGTAATTGGTGATTTGTTTTTAATACCTCTGATGGTCTGTGGATTACAATGGAGCTGCAGCGCCCCTTGAAAAGGTTATATTTCTCTGCTTCTGGTTATTGAAAACTACAGCATCCATGTTGCCCATCTCCTGTGACCCCTGGGGTTAATAGCGACATCATTCCCCAGTACCCCATTTAGATATGGGTGATATGCGACTATTTTATGCACTCAACTTGAGCGACTAATAGACAGAATGCCTGCTGCTAAAAGACCCACTATGGATCTCTTTGACCCTGAGATAATACACAAGGTGCCGACCTCTGGGTCTATTTTGTTCTCATTTTATACACAGATTCCTTTTTTTAAGATACAAATATACAAATATACAAGTATAGAGATAGAAAAAAGGAAACAAAAAGGGGCACTATCTAAATGCCGTTACTGTGGTCTGCCAAGGTTATGGGTTAAACAGTGGTGGACGAGGTGGGATGGGCACTCACCTTCTTTTGTTGCGCATCAGGCACAACACTGGAAATGGCATGGAAGTGTGCTATACACGAAAGGATTCTCCCGTGGCTGCCTTGCATCAATCCCGAACATCGGTGATGTCGGTTTCGTCAATGTGGCTGGTGCTGGATCTGGACATCAATGTCTCTGGTCCGGCATGGAAAATGGATGCAGATCTGGGCGCCTGGGTGCGATGGTCCTGTATCCCAAGGTCGGGGTGCCAGAAATGAGGATTCGGGAAGCGTTGTGATACAAAAACTTCCTTTCTTTATTTGACTAGAATGACTACACGTTTTGCGAGGTGTCCCTCGCTTCGTCAGGTCGAATCCTCATTTCCTGCACCCCGACCTTGGGATACAGGACCATCGCACCCAGGCGCCCAGATCTGCATCCATTTTCCCTGCCGGACCAGAGACATTGATGTCCAGATCCAGCACCAGCCAAACTGTACTTGGTATGGGCATCATGCGTTGTGTATGGAAGCCATATTACAGTTCGGCCATAGGCTGTCTACATCAGTGGTCTCAAACTGTGACCCTCCAGATTTTGCAACGGCTGTCTGGGCATGCTGGGAGTTGAAGTTTTGTAACATTTGGAGGGCCACAGTTTGAGACCACTGGTCTGATAGGACAATCTAGGCTTGGCCTGACTCTCCAAAGGTCCCAGCCAACGACTGTCCAGGCATGCTGGGAGTTGAAGTTTTGCAACATTTGGAGGGCCACAGTTTGAGACCACTGCTCTAATAGGACAAGCTAGGCCCGGCCTGACTCCCCAAAGGTCCCAGCCAATGGCTGCTCGGACATGCTGGGAGTTCAAGGGCCACCTTTTGAGACCACTGGTCTACACAATCCAAAGTTTATGTATGGAAGACCATACGGTAAAAAGTTCTCTAGGTTGACCGTTGACCTTAGATGAACATTCTTCACTATTTGCTAGAAATGACACTAACAGTGACGTTGTCGGATGCCTATAAATAGTGCCCAGATGGCGGCTGAGAGAATAATGAGTGTTTCAGAGATGAGGACTATAAATAAAGTGTCCCAAAATATTTATTTCGCAGATATAATCACACAATTGTCTTCAGATCGGCTTCGGATTATTTCTGATATCATCTGTCACTCAGTAGTTCTCAACTTTTCCCCCCTGCACTATGCACATCCTTGTTCTATTTATAATGTGGTCTATGCAGCAATTGTAAAACGTTATCCCAGGAAAGACACTACGATTATGGCATCTGGGCAGGGCCTTTGGTTGTAGGCCCTTTAGATGGATACAACAAGGCTATTGCCTAAATACAGTGGATGAGGTTCAGGGGAAGACATACCGTATGTGCTGTTATTATGTATTATGCAGATATGTGAATTATTACAGGTGGGGTGTGATTAGACACAAGAGGGAGTAAAATAAAGCTTTCCCCACTACCCTAAAAAAAGACTTTGAGGCTACTTTTGGGTAATGTAACTCTTGTTGAGAAATCGGTGACGGCTGGACATGTCTCCATGACAGAGAGGGGGCGTATGACGGGACTGAGGAGCGGGATGTCTGTTTTGACAAATGGCCCACATTTAGGCTGTTTAGGAGGTGTTGGGAGCAGTGGTTACATGGTGCATACATGGTGAACAGGCCCCAGACGGCCCAGACAGACCACCAGTAGAGAGGATGGTTTGATTGGCCAACAAGCTCGAGCAGCTGCCAGTTTTCTTATCCACCATCCAGACAGAGGCAGGGATTCATTACACCCCTACCCCTTCTCTTCATTGCAAACCCCTTTCGCTTTATTATACCCTACTGTCTCTTCATTGCACATCCTTGTCTCTTCATTTCACGCTACTAATATGTCAGTATTACACCCCCTGTCTCTTCATTGTACATCCCTGTCTCTTCATTACACACCCTGTTTCTTCATTACACTCCCCTGTCTCTTCATTACACACCCTGTCTTTTTATTACACACTCCTGTCTCTTCATTACACATCCCTGTCTCTTCATTACACTCCATTGTCTCTTCATTACACCCCCCTTGTCTCTTCATTACACATCCCTGTCCCTTCATTACACCAACTTGTCTTTTCATTACACATCCCTGTCTCTTCATTACACACCCAGTTTCTTCATTACACACCCTGTTTCTTCATTACACACCCTGTTTCTTCATTACACACCCTGTTTCTTCATTACACCTCCCTGTCTCTTCATTACACTCCCCTGTCTCTTCATTATACTCCCCTGTCTCTTCATTACACACCCTGTCTTTTTATTATACACTCCTGTCTCTTAATTACACTCCCTTGTCTCTTCATTACACTCCCTTGTCTCTTCATTACACTCCCCTGTCTCTTCATTACACCCCCTTGTCTCTTCATTACACACTCCTGTCTCTTAATTGTACACACCGCCTATTCATTACACCACCGTCTCTCTCTTCATTACACCCCCTTGTCTCTTCATTACACATCCTTGTCTCTTCGTTACACATCCCTGTCTCTTCATTACCCCTCCCTGTCTCTTCATTACACAATCTGTTTATTCATTAAACCCCCACCCAGTCTATTCATTACATCTCTGTCTCTCCATTACACCCCCTTGTCTCTTCATTACACTGCCTTGTCTGTTCATTACACTGCCTTGTCTCTCTGTTACACACCCCTGTCTCTTCATTACACACCCATCCCTTCATTACAGTGCCAGGGACTATTCATAGTACTTGGAAAATTGGGCAGATTAGATGGGCCAAATGGATCTACCGACACATTCTATGTTACTCTTAATTATACCCCTGTGTCCTCATTACACACCCCTGTCTGATGACCTGTGAAGCAATCACAGAGGACAGTAGGTCACCCCGGGTAATGATACAAGGGGCACTAACAGCTTAGTGATATATGCAGGACATCCTGCGGCCACATGTGTCTTCCCACATGGCTTCTACCTGGCAGATTTATAGTAAATTGAACATTTATGGGACCAACAGAGATGCCATGTTCAGAAACCTACAAGTGTGAAGGATCTACAGGCTGAGCTACAATATCTGTGGGGAAATGTGCCTTTAGTTTAAAATAGATGATTGGTTGATATGGCCAATCACTCCTCTATTTCTCTGTGCAAGTTTTGAAATACTCTTCCTTGGTCTTCAGGGCATGAGTTTCAATGTACAGATGGATTGCCCTGTAATGGATTGCCCATGAACACTAAAACAAGAGGGGAAGGACACTCTGGGTGACAAAAATATCTGTCCTTGAGATCCATTGAGATGACAGTGATGTCACAAACAATAGGGTCTTGCAAGACTCCACATGAGCCGAGATGTCATGAAGTTATCATGAAGGTGTCAATTTTTAGAGCTTGGTGGCCTCTTAAAATTGAGAAGAGTCAATAACAATTGACTCTTCTCAATTTTAAGAAGCCATAGAGCTCTGATAGAGTAACCAATCTAGGCACAATTTGAGGAGTCATGCCACAGTGTTATCAATGTGATGTCTGAAAAGATCATTTATTGTGTATCTCCCCTCCCATAATAGAGTTGTTCCATGTATCCACTCAGCACTACTTCTTTGTTCAACAGAGATGCCGTAGCTCCTTAAAGGGGTGCTCTGCCCCTAGACATCTTATCCCCTATCCAAAGGATAGGGGATAAGATGTCTGATCATGGGGGTCCTGCCGCAGGGGACCCCTGCTATCTTGGCTGCGGCACCCCAGACATCCGATGCACGGAGCGAACTTTGCTTCATGCTGGATGACTGGCAATGCAGGGCGGAGGCTCATGACGTCACGGCCAAGCCAAATCAATGCAAGTCTACGGGAGGCGGTGTGACGTCATGAGCCTCTGGTGTGATGGCACTGCACCCAACGCCCTAAACAAACACCAGGTGCAGCAGGGAGATCACGGGAGTCCCCAGCTGTGGGATCCCCACCATCAGACATCTTATCCCCTATCCTTTAGATAGGGGATAAGATGTCTAGGGGCAGAGTACCCCTTTAAGAGCCTGGAACTGTGTCCATGGCGTGCATACTTCTCCCTTAAGACATAACATATGAAAATGGGTCAGAGTGGAGTATCCCTTTAATGGAGGGTAAATGGGGACACTTACGTAAAAATTTACACTACGTTAGATACTGACCTCTTCAAGCTGGGACATATGGTTGAAACTCATCCATGCGTTACTGCTCGGCCAAGCTTGCCTTCAATCTAGTTTAAAGAACGCACCTCGAGCGCACTGCAACTTTTGGAGATAAAGGTCGGCGAAGGATGTCGGTGAGCTGAGAATTGGTTTCTTTTCTGCAAGGAGGACAGAGCTCCCTGTAATGTAAACATGTGCAGGGTTGTGTTTTCGAACTATTTTTATACCCACATCAGAATTGATGTTAGTGCGTATGAATTATTTAGCAGTGCTCTTCCTCAGCTGTGCTCTCCAGCGAGTTTCCATGGCAGGACTGCAGCAGAAGCCGCTTGCAATATCAGCTGACTAACAGAGCTTGCGGGATCTTTTTCTTCTTTTTTTCTTTGGGCCATTGTAGGATTAAAGATATAGCTCATAAGACCTTGACATCGACTTCAAATTGACCAAATCACCAACAATAACCAATTTCAGCTTGGGTGCAACTGGGCATAGGATTGTGTTCTTCTTCACGCAAACAACCCACCATAGATTTACTAACCATCTTGGGTGGGCATGACAAGAGGAGGTAAAGAATATCACAAACTACAGATGGAAGGTGGACAGGTTCAAGTGCGTAGATACCGTAGAGAAAGTGCAGGCAATGGCTCTAGTTCCCTTGAAGAGAGGAGGGATAATCCTGGTTGGTGCGACCCCATATGGATGAGAACCTGTTCAGGACTTCTCTCTTCTAAGGAACTGCATTGCTTAGCAAACACATGGTGAATAAAATGGTCATGAACAGTATCCAGAGCCAGAAACAAACATTAGGGCCATGGCCGGCTAAACCCAACATCATAATGGGTAGCCCAGAGGTATAAAGCCCTGGGCCCCAATGCAAAATCTGTAACAGCCTCTCAACTACAATGGGCCATTTATAAAACTAGTGTCGTCATATATGATCTTATATTCAGATCCCAGACCCCTGAATAAATTCATACCCTAGACCCTTTAATAAATTCATACCCCAGACCCCTGAATAAATGCATACCCCAGACCCCTGAATAAATGCATACCCCAGACCCCTGAATAAATTCATACCCAAGACCCCTGAATAAATTCATACCCCAGACCCCTGAATAAATTCATACCCCAGACCCCTGAATAAATTTATACCCTAGACCCCTGAATAAATTCATACCCCAGACCCTTGGATAAATTCATACCCCATTCCTCTTAATAAATCCAGATCACAGACCCCTAAATAAAGCCATACCCCAGACCCCTGGGTAAATTCATACCACAGATACCTAAGTAAATTCAGACACCCCATACCAGATTACATTTTTTTTATTGCGGACAGTATTCACAGCAGATCTCCGGCCTACATCCCTTTGAATAGCTGTTAACACAGTAGTCATATAGCCAGACCCCCCCTTCCAACCCTAACCTCACACTGTAGTAACACAGCAGGAAAATACCCGATGAGATATATGGCCAATCCACCCCCGTATGCATTCCGTTTGTAACGCCAACGACAAGACACATCTTGTTTTGTTCCAAAAAAGGATACTGTATGGGAGAAGCTAGTTGAGTATTTATTGTGTCACAGCAGTCCTTTGTGGGCAGGATTTTTGTAAATTGGGTTTACCAATCTAGCCAGTATTTCAGCCCCAGGTGGCTAGTAGGATGTAAAGTTGAGTTAAAGGGGTACTCTGCTGAAAAACATCTTATCCAATAACTTAAGGAAAGGGGATAAGATGTCTCATTGTGGGGATCCTGCCTCTAGGGGCTCCCTCGATCTCTGGGCCGGCCCCCCCTCTAGGTGCCCCCCTCGATCTCTGGTCCGGAACACGCCATGCCAAGGCTGACGACTACACACGCCACGCCCCCCCCCCCATTCATATTTATGGGAGGAGGCGTGATGGCTACGTAGTAGCCATCACGCCTCCTCCCATGGACATGAATGGAGGGGTCGTGGCGGCTGTAGTTGCCAGTCATCTGACATAGACCGGAGTTTGCTCTTTGCACAGATGACTGGCGTGCCACATCAGACATCTTATCCCCTATCCTTTGGATAGGGGATAAGATGTTTTTCGGCAGAGTACCCCTTTAAGTTTGATGTCCCCTCTGGACTGTTGAACATGCTCGGTGGTAGTTGGATCAGTTTTTGATTCACACTCCTCGAGAAAGCCCGGTTGCCGGCGAAACGCGTCGGAAACTCATAGCAGGTGTAGGGTCCAGTCCGGTATCTATATGTCTTCTGCCTTCTATTTCATCTAACTGTCATTTCCATTGTGCACTTTTGTTCTTGTATTTTACACATTACATGTTATATTGTTTTAACACCACTGCTTTCCTAGTACGTTGCACTTTGCTTAGTTATTCACTGTGTGATATATTTTTCACTGTGTAAGAAGTGTTTACAGTTTTTTAGCACTTGCACTTTATTCTTAGTTACTTCTGTACACTTATCCTATCTCCTGTATGTACATATAGATTTAATACATATATATACATCTTAATCTATCTACCGGACCCAACTCTCCCTTTATATATACTTTTTTATCCTGCTTTTATATTTATTTTTATCAATTATTACATGCTGTAAATTGAGATGAATTTTTTATATTAACTTATATCTATGGATTTACATTGATTGTGCACGAATTTTCCTGTTCCTATTTTATATTATATATTTTTAAATTTATGTTTTGGTACCTAATAAAATTTACATATATATTTTTATATTATTTGTACTTCATTATTGGGGCACAAGGTTTACGCTCTTTCGTAGCGTATTGTAGGTTTACATATTTGGTCTTCTGTCTTTTTAGACCCCTTTTCTACTTATTTAGAGGAGCCATTTTTTGGACTCTTTTTTAGGTTGCAGTTTTTGATTATGTTTGACCATAGATATCATTATATCATATTTACTTGCATTTTTCAGTATGGCTTGTTGGACGTAGGGACTTGGCTTGTCTACAAGATAGCAATTTTAGAGGCATCAATATATAGTGTACAACTATAATTAACCGATTTTGCCATAGCAATTAGCAATTTTGCATCAGCAGTTTGGCGCATAGCCTTGAGTAAAAGTTTCTACTCTTTTTGTGTGTGCAGCATCAGTGGAGATGTATGTGTTTGCAAGGTAATGGATGTCAACCAAAGGAGCAACACATGACTATGGTATCGGGCAGGGATTATTTATGATCTATAAAAATTATAGTTATCATCTATAAAAAAAAACCTCTGTCTGATACTGCAGTCATGTGTTGCTTTCTTGGTCCCATTATCCATAACCTTGCAAACACATACATCTCCGCTGATGCTGCACACACAAACAGTAGGAATATATAGTCTAGAGACTATACGCATGATTGCTAATGCACAATTACTGATTGCTATTGGAAAATCAGTTAATTATATGTTATTAGGTAACAGTGTATCATTAATCGCCCTCCGTTTACCCAACACCTGATCCTATGATAGGTTTATATGCATTATTTTGTTACAGCCAAGCACATAATGTACATGTGAGAAAGAACTGAGCTTTTCTGTACAGAATACTGTGCACTATATGAGAATGGTCCAGATTTGCTAAAACTTGTCTTACTGGACCCACATTATTTGCAACTAAAACTGGAGCATATTTATTATGAGTTTTGCACCCTTTTACACCCTATTCCACTGAGACATGTCCCGGGTAAAAATAGGCGACATTTTGCCGAAATAAGGCTTTCACTACGTGCGCCAAAAAGTGTGCTTTTTTGAAGTAGGCCAACTAAAAGTTGGTGTAAATTTAAACTAGACAGTTTACAGATATGCTAGCAATGTGCAAGAATGGCCCAGATTTACTAAAACTGTCTTGTTGTTTCAATAGGTCGATACAGTGGTTTGGCATAGTTAAAGGGGAACTCTGCCCCCTATCTGAGCCGGAGGCTCGTGACGTTATGGCCGCGCCCGCTTGTGATGTCACGGCCATGCCCCCTCAATGCAAGTCTGTGGAAGGGGGCATGATGGCTGTCACGTCCCCTCCCATAGACTTGCATTAAGGGGCGTGGCTCTGACATCACGAGCGGGCGCAGCCGTAACGCCATGAGCCTCTGGCACAGAACCCGATGCCCTAAACGAATGCTGGGTGCAGCACAGAGATCGCGGGGGTCCCCAGTGGCAGGACCCCCGCGATCTTTGTGCTGCACCCAGCGTTCATTTAGGGCATCGGGTTCTACGTCGTAGGCTCGTGACATCACGGCAGCGCCCGCTCGTGATGTCACGGCCATGCCCCCTCAATGCAAGTCTATGGGAGAGGGCGTGACAGCCGTCATGCCCCCTTCCACAGTCTTGCATTGAGGGGGCATGGCCGTGACGTCACGAGCCTCCACCCCACATCTCCAGTCATCCGGCATGGAGCAAAGTTCGCTCCGTGCACTGGATGTCTGGGGTGCCACAGCCAAGATCACAAAGGTCCCCAGCGGTGGGGATAGGGATGGGGGATAAGATGTCTAGGGGCGGAGTACCCCTTTAAGTGTTCACTGTCCCTCCCAACAAGACAACTGCGACACACTTGGTTCTTAAAAGTTCAATTGAAAGTACTATGTGAGAGATTTATCGGTAACATGGGGGGAAAAAAAGGCAAATTGCTCCAAAAATGACATCATAAAAGTACACAAATTCACAAGGTTTACACAGATGTCTCTTACACAACCTCAAATCTGGCACCATACTGCTTTGCACCTACAAACGGTGAATATAATTCTGTCAACGCTTTTCGCAACTCTCCAGGACTGCATAAAAATTAAAAAAAATATATTAAAAAAAAAGCACAAATTTGGCACCGTCTATGTACCTAATTTTATTTTGCCAACTTTTTCCTAGAATCCTTCTGCATGTTTTGACTATTGAGCAGCAGATATTGTCATGCAAAGTGACTGTCACCCCAAGGCAGTTGTCAACCTTTCCTCAAGCCATATTCTTATGCCGGGTGCAGTGTTTTTCTGGGTTATCATTCCTAACCATGTCTTCGGGGTCATGTCCATGTGGAGAGGGTGAGGGGCACACGTTGGACCTAGAGATCAATAAAGGGCTATGCTATTATAATAAAATAAAGAGAAGAAGTTTGCAAACATCATAAATTAAATGGGAGAATCTAACTTCGGAAAATATATCCGAGTCCTTCCAGGGGAGCAATGTAACAAATTCACCGTCAACAGCCGTTATGTTTCGGAAACCTGACAGCACAATGATTGATTTCTTATCTTTGGCAAAACACACCTAAAAATGTATTCCCCGGTGGGATTCATAATTCAGTTAGTGAAGACGAAACATCCTGTAACCTGAGACGGTGGATTTAGAGTCTGAAGTGGGAGAGAAGAGGCTTGTAGAGTGTTTGGAAAGACTTTTGTTTTTTTCCTGTGCAGAGAGAGGTAGACGGTAAACAGCAATGACCGTACATTACATGACGGAAGCGTTACCCAAAGATCTAAATGGCACACCAAAAATACTTATCAGAGAATACAGACCAAGTAGACATGGTTTTGTATACTGTAAAAGAAGTACATGTGTTACCATCACAGACTTAGTAAGGTGGGACGATAGTGGAAGGGGAAATCACCTTCATTAAACCACTGTGGTGTATGTACCTCAATACGCTCATACCTACTATATTCCCACTGGTACACAACTACATAGACTTAATAAAGCACACCTCCCTAGACCCTCTCATGCACAGCTCCATATACTTAGTAGAGCACCCCTCTATAGTCCCACTCATGTTGAGCTCAATAGACTCAATAGTGCCCCCTCCATATTTCCAATCCACTGTACACCAGTACACAGACATAATAGTGCACACATCAATAGGCCCACTGGTGCAGAGCTCTATGAACTCTATAGTGCACAACTTCCATAGTCCCACTTGCTCTGCTTTATAGAACCACTGCTATACACCTCAATAGATTCGGTAGAGCACTCTGTCTATAGTCCTACTGGTACAAAGCTCAACACGAGTATACAACTCCATAGTTTTACTGCTGCAAACAGCAATTGTCTTAATTGTGCACGCCTTGTATATTCCCATTCATGCAAAGCCCCATAGACTCGATAAAGCACACCTCCATAGTCCCACTCATGCACAGCTCCATAGTTTTAATAGTGCACACCTCCATAGTCCTACTAGTGTACAACTACATAGACTTAACAGTGCACACCTCCATAGTCCCAATGGTGTACAACTCTATAAACTCGATAGTGCACACCTCCATAGTCCCAATAGTGTACAACTACATAGACTTAATAGTGCACACTTCCATAGTCCTACTAGTATTAGACTTAACAGTGCACACCTCCATAGTCCCAATGGTGTACAACTCTATAAACTCGATAGTGCACACCTCCATAGTCCCAATAGTGTACAACTACATAGACTTAATAGTGCACACTTCCATAGTCCCACTCGTGCACACCTCCATAGTCCAAATAGTGTACAACTCTATATACTCAATAGTGCACACTTCCATAATCCCACTGGAGCACAGCTCCATAGACTAGATAGTTCACACCCTCCATAGTCCAACTGATGCACAGCTAAACAAACTCAATAGTGCAGACACTCTATGGTCCCACTTGTGCACTGCCTAATAGAACCACTGTTGTACACCTCCATTGACATAGTAGGCTGCACTGTTCATAGTCCTTCTGATACAGAGCTCAATAATGGTATACACATCCATAGTCCCACTGGTGCATACAGCAATTGTCTTAATAGTGCACACTTTCTACAGTCCCATTCATGCACAGCTCCATAGACTCAATAATGCACAAACTCTATAGTGTAATTGATGTTCTGCCCCATAGAACCACTGCTGTACACTTCCACAGACCGAGTAGGCGGCACTGTCTATAGTCATATCGAGCATTACAACAATATATGCCTCCAAAGTCCCACTGGTGCGTATATCAATTGTCTCAATAGTGAACACCTTCTATAATCCCACTACTGTACAACTCCATAGACCAACTGGTATATATGTCCATAGACTTACTGATGCACACTCCCTTGTTGCAATGGTGGAGTTCCAGGCGAGGACTATCTCCTGTCAAAAAACAAATCTTATAGAAGAAATCCATTGCCCTTCCAGTAGAGAATGTGTTAATATTTGAAGTTTATTAATGCAAACACAAATGCAGACTCACATGTTACACCGATAATCCATAAACCTTAGTGACATAAATTACATTGTCAGCAGATGTTGTGGTCACCTTGGCCTTTCTCAAACACTGACGTCTTAGTGTCAGTATATTTAATTTTTAACCCATTCCTGAGCTATGACGTACCAGCATGTCATGGGTCGAGTGAGGGGAACATGGAGTCGGCCCGCACGTTGATCCCTACTGCTTTCAGCAGCTGACATCTGCCGGTAATGGCGGACCGATGTCTGTCATTGAAATGGTTAAATGCCGTGATCAATGTAATGCAATAGATCAATGTAATGTAGGACATGATGGCTTGTGATAGGCCCCTAGAACCAAAAATGTTTTTTTTAAAAAAGCTTTAAAAAATATAAACAAATCCCCCCCCCCCTAATAAAAGTTCAAATCACCCCCTTTTTACCATTGTCCAAATAAAACACTGTAAAAAAACAAAAACAAAAAAATATTTGATATCGCTGCGTGCATAATTGTCCGAACTATTAAATTACGATGTTCCTGATGCTGCAGGGCAAAAAGGCATAAATGCAAAAAATATTCCAAACACCACAATTGCTGATTTTTGGTCACATCATGTCCCAGAAAATTTTTTATAATTAATAATTATAATTTTTTTTTCTGGCTTACTAATACATTATATGATAAAATAAAGTGTGCCAATCAAAAGTACAACTTATCCTGCGAATAAGAAGCCTTAATACAACTTTGTCAGTGGTAAAATAAAAAAAGTTATGGGTCTTAGAATGGGAAGGGCAAAAAAAAAAGTGAGCCAACAGAAATAAAAAATCACTGGGTCATGAAGGGGTTAATAACAAATGCTGTTGGTTTCTTACATGAATCATTTCACACAAATTATATAGTTCTCATGTTGATTATACTATAAATTCTAATTCTATTAATTATATACAAAAAATAACAAGTATTACAACTACATATCGCCTCTGGTACACACCTCCATAGACAGATTGCTGCACACATCCATAGTTTCTATAGCGCCTTAAAGGGGTACTCTGGTGGAAAAAAAAATGTTTTTCAAATCAGCTGGCGCCAGAAAGTTATACAGATTTTTAAATTACTTCAATTAAAAATTCTTAATCCTTCCAGTACTTAGCTGCTGTGTAGTTCTTTCCAGTCTGAGCACGGTGCTCTCTGCTGACACCTCTGTCCGTGTCAGGAACTGTCCAGAGCAGGAGAGGTTTGCTATGGGGATTTGCTCCTACTCTGGACAGTTCCTGACACGGACAGAGGTGTCAGCAGAGAGCAGTGTGGTCAGTCTGGAAAGAACTACAACTTCCTGTGGAGCATACAGCAACCGATAAGTACTGGAAGGGTTAAGATTTTTCAATAGCCAGTTGATAGGAAAAAAAAAATTGTTTTCCACCGGAGTACCCCTTTATAGGCATCCTTCTATTGGGTGAAATGTAACTTTGGAATATTTGAAAACTTCCCTGCATTTTACTATATAAATAAAGATATGCTGGGAGGGCTCTCAACATCTTCTGCAGGTCCTTTAAAGGGGTACTCCGCCCCTAGACATCTTATCCCCTATCCAAACGATAGGGGATAAGATGTCAGATCGCCGGGGTCCCGCTGCTGGGGACCCCGGGGATCGCTGCTGCAGCACCCCGCTATCATTACTGCGCAAAGCGAGATCGCTCTGCACGTAATGACGGGCAATACAGGGGCCGGAGCATCGTTACGTCACGGCTCCGCCCCTCGTGACATCACGGCCCGCCCCCGTCAATACAAGTCTATGGGAAGGGGGCGTGGTGGTCGTCACGCCCCCCTGCCATAGACTTGCATTAAGGGGACGGGCCGTGATGTCATGAGGGGCGGAGCCATGACGTCACGCTGCTCCGCCCCCTGTATCGCCCGTCATTACGCACAGAGCGAACTCGCTTTGCGCAGTAATGATAGCGGGGTGCCGCAGCGGCGATCTAAAATCTTATCCCCTATCCTTTGGATAGGGGATAAAATGCCAGGGGCGGAGTACTCCTTTAAGCTAAGATGCTCGTACATGATTCATTTGTGTATTTCAGTGTTTCCCAACCAGGGTGCCTCCAGCTGTTGCGAAACTGCAACTTCCAGTATGCCCGGACAGCCTTCGGCTGTCCGGGCATGCTGGGAGTTGCAGTTTCGCAACAGCTGGAGGCACATTGGTTGGGAAACACTGGTGTAACAGCACAGTATTAGTTCAATGCGGAGACTTCATATAATTTTGGAATCCAAAAAACTGAAATCTTGGCCGGACGCTAAAACTCATTACAGGTGTCTGACATATCCAAACAGATGTCCACACGTTCCAGGAGAGGTTGTAGCGCAATGTACGCGAGACAATAATGGCGATCTTATGGTATTCACTCATCCGCCATCTCTCGACAACATTAGACGGTGGCACAGTCACTGCCAACTCCCTGTCAGAAATACAAATAGAGATCGCCGCAGGGCTTCTTCATCAAAGGGAATATTACCGACATGGTTAATCCAATTCGCAAGGAAAAAACATGCTTTTTACATGGAAATTTTTTTTTGTAGTTATTTATTATTATTATTATTATTATTATTATTATTATCATCATCATTGTTATTCTTATTATCATTGGTATTATTATATTATTATTATTGTTATTATATTTATTTAATAATAATAAAAATAATAACACTGACAATAAGTATAATAATAATGATAACGATAACAATAATACAAATAATAATATAGAAAAAAGAACTGAAAAAAATGCTGATGTAATGAGCATTTTTTTCCTTGTGAAAGAAAAATAAAATAATAATAATAATGATATAATAATAATAATAATAATAATAATAGTAAAAAATAAAATAAAAAATAAAAAACTGTAAAAAAAAAATTCTGATCTGATGAGAGTTTTTTTTTCCTGGCGAGTTGGATAAACCATGTCAGCAATATTTGGAGGCTTTGAGGAAGAAGCATGTTTAAAAATTTTCTTAGCTTGTTTAACTTTAATTTAGCAATTAAACTAATAATATTATTATTATTATTATTATTATTATTATTATTATTTGTTTTATTGCTAAATTAAAGTTAAAAAAAATTACTTTTTTTTCATATAATTTATTTTTATTTATTTATTTACTTTAAAGGCCTGAAATATTGTAGTTCTCACACTGACCACTGAGCCTGTTCAACAAGGCTATATTCACACAGTGTATTTTGAGTTTTAAATATATAAGCTTTTATTTATTTTTTTTGCCTTGTGCAGCATTTTTTGCTAATTTTTTGCCATTTTTGTAAAAAGCCTTTTTTGTTGTTGCTGTTGGCATTTTCACAAAGGAAAAAAAGAGCTCAGTATTTATTTATTACTGTATTTTTTTTTATTAGAATTTTTTTTATTACCACATCTAAATGTTTCAATTGTTTACTTTTTTTTAATATAATTTATTTATTGTTATTTATTTATTTACTTTAAAGGCCTGAAATATTGTAGTTCTCACACCGAGCCCTAAGGCTATATTCGCATATGTGCATTTTGAGCTTTAATCATTTTAGTGATGGAATTACAATGAGGATGGCTAAAAAACTTAAGACTGTTACCTCAGCTAAAGGTAAGCAAAAGGCATACACAAGAACCTCTACATTATTCTCTAAAAGCCTATGCTGCACTATATAATAAAATAAATAGATAAATAATTGAAATAAATAAATAAAGTCTTGGCCACTAGGTGTCTAACCTCTATACACTCTACTGACCTCGACTTTTCGTTAGGGGAGTTCGGTTACTAGTAACAGCTAGATCAGAACAAAAAGCAGGAGGTGGGGGGGGGGCTTAGCATGTGCAGGAGAGAGAGAGAGCATGTGCAGAAGAGATAGAGAAAGAGCATGTGCAGAAGAGAGAGAGAGAGAGCATGTGCAGAAGAGAGAGAGATAGCATGTGCAGAAGAGAGAGAGAGAGCATGTGCAGAAGAGAGAGAGAGAGAGCATGTGCAGAAGAGAGAGAGAGAGCATGTGCAGAAGAGAAAGAGAGAGAGTGAGTCTAGGCTTCATACCTCCAAGCTGAGCAAGTCTCTCTGCCGGAGTAGATCCACACTGTTCCTGAAAGGTAAATCAAGGCTTCCCTCTTATGTGTCACTTGAACTGCCTTTATGGAGTGACTTTCCCTTGTGACTCATAATAAGGAGTTCTGAGTGTTCCACAAAAAAAAGTTCTGAAATATTGCAGCTTTTACACTGGCCATTGAGCCCTAAGGCTTCATTCACATAGTGCATTTCACTTCTGTGCTGAAATTACAATGAGGATGGCGAAAAAACTCAAGACTGCCACCTCAGCAAAAACAGGTAAGCAAAAGGCATACACAAGAACCTCTACATTATTCTCTAAAAGCCTATGCTGCACTATATAATAACATAAATAAATAAAATAAATAAATAATAAAAATATAAATAAATAAATAAATATTCCCGGAGTGCTTCCATTGTCAGATGGAGGCAAACAGAGTGATCTATGGGTCTACCTTTGACCATTATATGTTATATATTTTTTGGGGGGGATAATTAGCCTATTTTTGTTGCACGGAGAGAGCCCCTGATGTGCCTCCTAATACCTTTGAAGCGACTCCAGCTCAGTTTGGCTAAAGACCAGCATGTAAAATGTCGTTCTTTAGTAACTCGTAAGTGTAATAGAAAGTTACAGAACATTATACGACGATTAAGCCAGGAAACCTCTTTAAATACCTGAAAACTTTTTCCCCCCGAGGTCTTCCGAGGCCATTGGTTGGTTCTTTCATAGAGAAGTAGAATTTTCGGACAGAACGTCAATGGTCCGGGCAATTAGAATGTAATCCCATCATGCTCCATCACATCCAAAAAAATCTATTTTTTCAGCTGCCGAGGTGGATTGTGAAGTCAGACTTGTTCCGCCATTATTTAGAGTCATTTGGAGAAATTACTGTGATTTTAATTTACTTTGATTACATTGTAACAGGATTTATCACATTTGGAGATTGAAATATTAATGGCGGCCAGGAGAACCCGCAGCTTCGCAATCCTCATTACCGATCAATTAGGCAGATTTATTTTCTTATAGGGATGGTTTACTCCAGAAACAGTGTCAATTACTCCGCACTGCACACAAGCTAAAGAAAATCTCCCCTTCCGTGTCAAGCTGTCTACTCCAGTTCTCAATAAGTGGCGGCTATGATTACACGGAGATAAGGGCCGGCAAATCTGCAATACAGATCAAAACAATTAAATCCCGCTTGGGTCACACGTACCAATTTTATCTTAGATTTATTTTATATTATTATTATTATAAACTGAAAACTGAAGCGAAGAAGTAAAAAATGGAGATGCTCTATTTACTTTTAAGAGGTATCAGATGCAGGGCCGGTTCTGCCTATAGGCTAAATAGGCAGCTGCCTAAAGCGTCCTCTTGATAGGGGCGCCACTCTGCCCGCTGCAAGGAGGTTAGTAGCCAGCGAGCATCCAAAGCACCCGCCACTCATCTGAAGCACCTGCCCAGCCAGCACCACCATCGCAACCTCATAGCCCCCCCCCCCCCCCCCCGGTACCATAATAACCTGCATTCTGTAGCCAGCTGGAGGAATGCAGTGCCACCTCTGAGGCCAAACAGGCAGGTCCTGACATTGGACGAGCCTCCATACAACCGCCCCATGATGAGGAGGTTTGCTACAGTGTGTCACCCCAATAGTAAGGTGGGGCATATCAAAGGGTGGAGGCAATGGGTCAAGAGGCAGCAAAATTAGCTTTCGCCTAGGGTGGTAAAAATCCTTGCACCAGCCCTGATCAGATGGTACCAAACAGTATCAGATCTTTATATCATCAATAGTAGAAAATGGAAAGAGGCACTCACCAGAATTATACTGATAACATCTTCAAAGCTTTACTGCGGTAATCTAAAATGATAAAGCTCCATCAGTGGTGCGGTGCGATAACTTTGCGCGTTCCATGCTACTGCTGTCCCACCTGTCTGCTGTCTGCACCGCACCACTGATGGAGCTTTATCATTTTAGATTACCGCAGTAGAAGATTTTATCAGTATAATTCTGGTGAGTGCCGCTTTCCCTATTTCTACTATTGATGATGTTATGGGGAGTTGAGCTGGTTTTCCAGTGTGCGACCGCTGGAACTCCAGAATAGCTCCCGAATCTCCCTGTGTACAGAGGTCGTCACGTCTCTCCCACTGGAGTACATTGGTCGTGTAGCTCCCATAGAGTATGCATGCACAAAAGGTGGGGTCTACATGCCCCCTCCATCTATGGGAGTGTGCGGGAGGAACATGAGCACTGTACTCAAGAAAAGAGCGCATGGATTGGGCATGTCACCCTTGCACCCCATGCACAGGGAGATTAATTCTGGAGATTGCCGGGGGTCCAGTGGTTGGACTACCAACGATCAGACCCTTATCCCCTATCCTGTCAATAGGGGTTAAGTTTGCAAACGCAGGAGTACCCCCCTTTAATTCCCATTCATTGCAGCTGCTGTACAGCACACCCACATTTCTGTACCACACATACCGCCAATAAAAGAAGGAACTGTATACCGCCAATATGGCCACCAAAAAGAAAGTTTTAAAAACAAAAAATAAAAAGCAACAATTTAGTGAACGAAACTAACATTAGTAGTGTGTTACATTTTGCACATTTGCCGCACATGTAAAGTGACTTTATCTACTCGCAGCAGCACTTCATTATTTCAGACATTTTCGATAACAATGTTTCAAGCGTTAAATATTTCTTGGCTTTCTTTGTGTAGAATATAATAGACCATAAGTGCCTGGGATTTAGGGTATTGCCTTGTTCGTGCCACCACCAGGATTCCAGTCATTGTGGTATAAATAGGTCAATGTGAGCCGTGTTAATCCCCGTTACTTTTGTGAAGTGTTTCTGTTCCATAAAACAGATGCCCGCCATGGACTGTGCACATCACCAGGCGTGCTTGGCGCTTTCATCACAGGATTAGAACATTTTATATACCGCACCAGTGAAGTCGGCGCAGGGTTAATGTGTTAATGTTAAAGCTTTTGAGTGGCTGCTTCAATGGGAGAGTTTAAGGGCTGGAAATACTGAGGTTAAGCGTTAAGTAGTCTCTGGCCTCAAGAAACGTCATCGATATAGTGGACTGTTTGATTAGGAGTATTATGCTAATTTATCCCACTGAATTCCAATGCAGCCCATTGACAGGTGCCGGTCTGGGATTATCCTGGGATAAGTCTGATTTGTGTGGCTGCCCAGGATCCTGCATGTATCACACAGATTCTGCATCATGCTCGATAAAAAATAAAGAGCGCCAGAGCTTGAGAGGAAATTAAATACTGTGTGGTTTATTTTTTTATGCTCTTGTTTTTGCTCATTTTTATTATCCCTTTAAAGGTCACAATAAAAAATAAAATAAAAGTAAAAAATTTATAAAATCTTAAAATATTACGTTTTACAGTGTAGATTGTTTTACTTTTTGTCTCAAGCAGAGATTTAAATTCCTCACAGATGCACATTCCCTGCCTTGTCCATCGTTTTCAATACTGTACTGCTATTATTGCTATTACTACTACTACTATTACTACTACTAGCCCTACACAGCCGCACATCTCCTGCCTTGTCCATCATTTTCAATACTGTACTGCTGCTATTACTACTACTGCTACTACTACTACTACTAGCCCTACACAGCCACACATCTCCTGCCTTGTTTATTGTGACCCATACTGAACTGCTTCTGCTGTTACCCTACACAGCTGCACATCTCCTGCCTTGCCCATCATTTTCTATACTATACTGCTGCTATTACTACTACTGCTACTACTATCAGCCCTGCACAGCCACACATCTCCTGCATTGTTCATTGTGATCCACACTGAGCTGCTGCTGCTGCTATTACCCTACACAGCTGCATATGTCCTGTCTTGTCCACCATGTTCCATACAGTACTGCTGCTGCTACTGCTATTTCTAATACTAATAATTTCCTGCACTGTTCAGAGTGATTCATACTGAACTGCTGCTGCTTCTATTACCCTACTTAGCCACACATCTCCTTTCTTGTCCACCATGTTCCATACTAAACTACTACTACTACTACTGCTGCTACTACTACTATTACTGCTACTACTACTAATACTATTACTGCTACTACTACTATTACTATCAGTCCTACACAGCCACACATTTCCTGCATTGTTCAGAGTGATTCATACTGAACTGCTGCTGCTTCTATTACCCTACTTAGCCGCACATCTCCTTTCTTGTCCACCATGTTCCATACTGAACTACTACTATTACTGCTACTACTACTAATACTATTACTGCTACTACTACTAATACTACTACTATTGCTGCTACTACTATTACTATCAGCCCTACACAGCCACACATTTCCTGCATTGTTCAGAGTGATTCCTACTGAACTGCTGCTGCTTCTATTACCCTACATAGCCGCACATCTCTTGTCTAGTCCTTCATGTTTTATACTGAACTACTGCTACTACTACTAATACTACTACTATTGCTGCTATTACTACTACTATTACTATCAGCCCTACACAGCCGCACATTTCCTGCATTGTTCAGAGTGATTCATACTGAACTGCTGCTGCTTCTTTTACCCTACATAGCCGCAGATCTCCTGTCTTGTCCACCATGTTCCATACTGAACTACTGCTACCACTATTACTGCTACTACTATTACTTCTACTACTAATAATACTACTAATACTATTGCTGCTATTACTACTACTATTACTATCAGCCCTACACAGCCGCACATTTCCTGCATTGTTCAGAGTGATCAATACTGAACTGCTGCTGCTGCTTCTATTACCCTACATAGCTGCACATTTCCTGCCTTGTCCACCATGTTCCATACTGAACTGCTGCTGCTACTACTTCTACTTCTACTATAACAACTCCTAGCCCTACACAGCCGCACATCTCCTGCCTTGTCCACCATGTTCCATACTCAACTGCTGCTACTCTACACAGCCGCACATCTCCTGCCATGTCCATCAAGTTCCATACTAAACCTCTGCAACTGCTACTACTACTACCCCTAGCCCTACACAGCTGCACTTTTCTGCCTTGTCCACCATGTTCCATACTTTACTGCTTCTACTACTTCTTCTGTTACTACTACTACCACTAGCCCTACACAGCCACACATTCCCTGCCTTGTCCATCATCTTACGTGCTGAACTGCTGCTGCTACTATTACTATAACTGCTACCACCACTACTACTACTACCTCTACACAGCAGCGCTCTTATCCTGCACTCCTATCTCCAATCCTTTGTTCTTTCTATGGTACCTAAATCAGTTCTCCAACCTCTTGTTTGGTAACAATGCAGTTTTTCTGCAGATGAATGTCCTGCGATGTTCTCACCACCAATTGGTCCTCTTGGTCCCAGGGTTCCTAGAAGCCGCATATTCTACCCCTAGGACAGCTACACACCATGGTTGGCTGTGGAGGGTTGTTTTTTTCTTTTTCTTTTTTTTCTGGCGAGCCTAAAGTATCTCAGTCCTACTTTGTATTATCCAATATACGGCAATATGGGTGCTGTGGAGAAGAGTTAGGGACTATGTATGATGTGCGATGGATCCTAAAAGAGATGAGGCGGTGTAGGCGGGTAGAACTGAAGGTGAAGACCAAGAAATGGGACCCTATTTTGCTGTTTTTTCTTATCCTGGTCTTCCCCAAATGTAATGACTAATGCGATGTTTCCCAACCAGTGTGCCTCCAGCTGTTGCAAAACTACAACTCTCAGCATGCCCGGACAGCCGAAGGCTGTCCGGGCATGCTGAGAGTTGTAGTTTTGCAACAGCTGGAGGCACACTGGTTGGGAAACACTGGATTAATGCAATGCCTAGGTGGGTGTAACACAACAAAGAAACTCTCGGCCCATGAAACAACCCCTTAGGCCCAGTCATAGACTTAACATAGTATTCCAGTTTTTGCCTGCAGTGTTCCTTTAGTCTTCTCAGGATTGTTTTTGCATATTCTTCATTTGCATCGTTTCTTTCGACAATGTTCCTTGTAGAGGCTTCAAATAAAAAAAGACGACGTATTAGAACAAGTAAGAACCTGCCAGATACTTAAAATTCAGGAAGAAAAAAAAGACTCATATGTAGTTTGATGAAAGATTCTACGTCTGGCTGGTTTCCAGAGGAAGAGATTTTTGACCACTTTGCATTTTGGAATTTTATCAGCTATCTCTATGGCTACATTCAACCTCCTCAAAAACTATACGTTATTCCTAAGGCATGTATATCAGGCTGTCAGTGGTGGCGCCAATTTATGCAGTGCTGACAGGTCGTGTTATAAGGGAATGTTTGTCGACCATGGAGACTCCATAGGAAAGATCAAATGGTGCCGGCATGCGTATCCCCGTGCTAGTATGTGGACTCGACATTTAAAGACTTAATAGTAAAGGTTATGACCATTACCTCTATGGTGGGCGCCGTGCTGCCATTTAGTAAGGAACACAATATAGCGTTTTACCTACACGCAACTTCTCCGGTGGAAAAAAAAAACTCTTCTTTTTGGCTAGTTGGGCTTTGGCAACCAATTTTGTTCCCCCAATGCAGTTAAAACTAAAATAGCAAAAAGTTACGGAAACCCAACAAGTGTCAAAACAGCAAAAAGTTTCAGAAACCCAACACGGGTCAAAACAGCAAAAATTTGCAGAAACCCAACAGGCGTTAAAACAACAAAAAGTTGCCAAACCCAACAAGTGTTAAAACTGCAAAAAGTTGCAGGAGCACAGCAGGTATCAAAACAGCAAAAAGTTGCAGAAACCCAACAGGGGTCAAAACAGCAAAACATTGCAGAAACCCAACAGGGGTTATAACGGCAAAAAGTTGCAGAAACCCAAAAGGTTGGGCTTTGGCAACCATTTTGTTCCCCCAATGCAGTTAAAAATAAAACAGCAAAAAGTTACGGAGACCCAAAATGTGTCAAAACAGCAAAAAGTTGCAGAAATCCAAAAGGTGTTAAAACAGCAAAAAGTTGCCAAAACCCAACAAGTGTTAAAACTGCTAAAAGTTGCAGGAACACAACAGGTGTTACGCCGAGCGCTCCGGGTCCCCGCTCCTCCCCGGAGCGCTCGCAGCGTCTGCCTGTTCGCAGCGCCCCGGTCAGACCAGCTGACCGAGAGCGCTGTGATAATGTCCCTAGCCGGGATGCGATCCGCGATGCGGGACGCGCCCGCTCGCGGTTCGTATCCCAGCCCGCTTACCAGACTCGTTCCCCGTCTGTTCTGTCCCGGCGCGCGGCCCTGCTCCCTAGGGCGCGCGCACGCCGACTCTCTGCGATTTAAAGGGCCGGTGCGCCGCTGATTGGCGCCTGGTTCTATTTAGTGTGTTCACCTGTGCACTTCCCTATATAACCTCACTTCCCCTTCCCTTTCTTGCCTAATCTTGTTGCCATTGTGCCAGTGAAAGCGTTCTTTGTATGTCCCAAGCCAGTGTTCCAGACCTCCTGCCGTTGCCCCTGACTACGATCCTTGCTGCCTGCCCTGACCTTCTGCTACGTCCGACCTTGCTCTTGCCTAATCCCTTGTACCGCGCCTATCTCAGCAGTCAGAGAGGTTGAGCCGTTACCGGTGGATACGACCTGGTTGCTACCGCCACTGCAAGACCATCCCGCTTTGCGGCAGGTTCTGGTGAATACCAGTAGCAACTTAGAACCGGTCCGCCGGCACTGTCCACGCCAATCCCTCTCTGACACAGAGGATCCACCTCCAGCCTCCCGAATCCTGACAACAGGTATCAAAACAGCAAAAAGTTGCAGAAACCCAACAGGTGTCTAAACAGCAAAAAGTTGCAAAAACCCAACAGGGGTCAAAACAGCAAAACGTTGCAGAAACCCGACAGGGGTCAAAACGGCAAAAAGTTGCAGAAACTCAAAAGGTGTTAAAACAGCAAAAAGTTGCCGAAACCCAAAAGGTTGGGCTTTGGCAACCATTTTGTTCCCCCAATGCAGTTAAAAATAAAATAGCAAAAAGTTACGGATACCCAACATGTGTCAAAACAGCAAAAAGTTGCAGAAACCCAAAATGTGTTAAAACAGCAAAAAGTTGCCAAAACCCAACAAGTGTTAAAACTGCAAAAAGTTGCAGGAACACAACAGGTATCAAAACAGCATGTGTCCCAGAAACCCAACATGTGTTGAAACGGCTAAAGTTGCCGAAACCCAACAAGTGTTAAAACAGCAAAAAGTTGCAGAAACACAACAGTTATCAAAAAAGAAAAAAGTTGTAGGAATCCAACAGGTGTCAAAACTGCAATTTCCGGGCGGCACCCCGGCATTCAGAATTTTTTAAATATCCAAATACCAGTCCGAGTGGCCGTGATTGTGACGTCGTCTATGCCCCCTCCATTCATGTCTATGGGAGGGGGTGTGACGGCTGTAGAGCAGACCTTACACAGCCTATGAGACCCCCTGTGAAATCTAGAATGGGGACCTGACTCTCCCCACAGAATGAAGTGGTGAGTCAACACACACTCCATTTATTGCTTATAGGTGTCCTGGAGATACCCAATCGATGGACTCAGATATCTCGAAAGCTTGTTAAGTCAATGGATAGAACATAGGCCATCCCAATACTCCATTAAGTGGGGGAGAGTCGGGTCCCCATCCTAGAGATTTCTTCAAGTCCTAGAGGTTGGACACCCTGCAATCAGACATTTATTTCCTATCCCACAGGATGGGTTTTTTGGGCTGAAATGCCCCTTTAACAGATACAGATGTAGAGCAGTAACACAGGAGTGCAAGATCAGACTACACAAGTCTATGTTTGTAGTCAGTTACCATGGAGATATGTAGGTCTTCACAGAAACTGTGTACACAAAATGGTAGAACCTTTTTTTTTTAGTCCAGAAGCCTATGGGGGAACTTACAGTAACATTTTGCTGTTGTTAGATTTGGCAGGTTTATCAGGGGGCAAAATACCACTTTCAAAAGAAGAGAGGGCATAAGAAATGGTGTAACTCATGACCGCCGTATCAGACTACGCAGGTTTTTTTTGTAGTCTGTAACCATGGAGACACACGTAAGTCTGCATAGGAGCTGAATACAGAGGAATTTTTCACCAGGTTGCCCTGCCATTAAAAGGGGTACTCTGCTGCTAGACATGTTATGCCCTATCCAAAGGATAAGGGATAACATGTCTGATCGCAGGGGTCCGTCCGCTGAGGACCCCGACGATCTCTGCTGCGGCACCCCAGTCAACCGCTGCAAGGAGAGAACTCCGTGCAGTACGGCATGACTGGCAAACACAGCCGTCACGCCTCCTCCCATAGACATGAATGGAGTGGGCATGACGGCTGTGTTTGCCAGTCATGCCGTACTGCACGGAGTTCTCTCCTTGCAGCGGATGACTGGGGTGCCGCAGCAGAGATGCTGTGTACTAGCCTCCCATAGACATGAATGGAGGGGGTGTGGCGTGACGTCACAATCATAACGCCGCAGCGCCGGCCCGGAGATCCCCGCAGCCGGACCCCCCCACGATCAGACATGTTATCCCCTATCCTTTGCATAGGGGATAACATGTAATGGGGGCAGAGTACCCCTTTAAGACTGCCCCCTGTTCTCACGAAGGTAGGGGGTCCAAACAGTCGTAACCTACCCCAGAGATCATACACTTTTACCCTTGGATTGCATCTTAGCATCTTAGCCATATTCCCTCGAATGGAGTTGGCCTGCAATACCAGACTCAGACTATAGCAAGAAGGTGGCGCTGTTTCTCGTAATAAGAAAAAACTATTTTTTTTTTTTCTAAACCCCCTTTTAATCTATTACTCATTCCTATGTGGGCCCAGACTTTGCAAATGATGCAAAAACTGTTCCTATTCGTGCCCACATTTGGAAATGTAAGTGAGATCTACAATACCCCCATTTAAAATATCCTGAGCCTCATTGGAGGGGGTAAAAAAAATAAAAAATGCAAAAAGAGGTTTGTAACGTCTAGACATCCGCTCACGGTTTTCAGCCTGATACTTATAAATTCTACACTTGGGATTAATCATTTGAAAAGTAATTTAAATTATTCACACGGTTTTCCAACAATTATAGTCATGTACAGTAGTTACTAAGTAATGCCAGTCAGTGTGGGGGCGGGCAAGGGGGGGGGGGGGATTGGCGGTAGACGTGAGTAAGCAGGATACACGACTATAGACAGTAATGACTATACTAAATATTATCTTGTAGCATATAGATAGCAGTGGTATACAGAACCCAAGTAGGGTATTACTGTTATAAAATGTCAGTATTTCTTCACCAGGATGCCTCCAGCTGTTGCAAAACTACAACTCCCAGCATGCCCGGACAGCCGAAGGCTGTCCGGGCATGATGGGAGTTGTAGTTTTGCAACAGCTGGAGGCACCTTAGTTGGGAAACAGTATCATAGATGCTCCTTTGTGCTATTGTCAATTGTTACATCCTGCCTATCTTGGCTCCAACATTACAGTAGATCTGCAGGTAAAAGGAAACTTTCCTACTATTACATGTGAGCATAAATGTATACCGTAAATATTACCACCATATAGTGCCTGAGCAAGACACCTTTACGGTATTTAAATATCGTTCCCATATAGCATTCAAGTGATAACACTCTTCAGTACCTAAATACTGCTACCATATAGTGCCAAAACACCAGAAAAATATTTGCAATATATTACCACCATGCAGTACCCCAATAAGTAATAGTGCTATACTGTACATAAATACTTATACCATATAGTGCCTAAACAAGACACCTTCAATGTACTTAAATAGCGATCAAGTGACAAGACTCTTCAGTACCTAAATATTGCTACCATATGGTGCCGAAACACCAGAAAAATGTGCACTATATTACCACCATGTAGTGCCCGAAAAAGCAATAGTGCTATACTGTACATAAATATTTCAACCATATAGTGCCCAAATAAGACACCTCTATGGTATTTAAATATCCCTACCATATAGTGTTTAAGTGACAAGACTCTTCAGTACCTAAATGTTGCTACCATATGGTGCCGAAACACCAGAAAAATATGCAATATATTACCACCATGTAGTCCCCGAATAAGCAATGGTGCTATACTGTACATAAATATTTCTACCATATAGTGCCTAAACAAGACACCTTGATGGTATTTAAATATCCCTACCATATAGTGTTCAAGTGACAACACTCTTCATTACATAAATACCGTATTACTACCATATAGTGCCGAAACATCCGAAAAATGTGCAATTATATATTACCACCATGTAGTGCAAAAGCAATAGTGCTATACTATAGTGCCTAAATAAGACACATTTATGGTATTTAAATATCCCTACCATATAGTGTTCAAGTGACAACACTCTTCATTACATAAATACCGTATTACTACCATATAGTGCCGAAACATCCGAAAAATGTGCAATTATATATTACCACCATGTAGTGCAAAAGCAATAGTGCTATACTATAGTGCCTAAATAAGACACATTTATGGTATTTAAATATCCCTACCATATAGTGTTCAAGTGACAACACTCTTCATTACATAAATACCGTATTACTACCATATAGTGCCGAAACATCCGAAAAATGTGCAATTATATATTACCACCATGTAGTGCAAAAGCAATAGTGCTATACTATAGTGCCTAAATAAGACACATTTATGGTATTTAAATATCCCTACCATATAGTGTTCAAATGACAACACTCTTCAGTACATAAATACCGTATTACTACCATATAGTGCCGAAACATCCGAAAAATGTGCAATTATATATTACCACCATGTAGTGCAAAAGCAATAGTGCTATACTATAGTGCCTAAATAAGACACATTTATGGTATTTAAATATCCCTACCATATAGTGTTCAAATGACAACACTCTTCAGTACATAAATACCGTATTACTACCATATAGTGCCGAAACATCCGAAAAATGTGCAATTATATATTACCACCATGTAGTGCCCGAATAAGTCATAGTACATAGTACCTGTACATAAATATTACTACCATACAGTGCAGAAATGCCGAGGATAATTTTCTCATCTACTATGTATAATGATATGCCTCGTCCAGGTATATACGGCTACAATGTATCCAGTGTGATGTTCACAGTTCACTACAGCTGAGGAGAAAAGGACAATATATTTAAATTAAAACAATAGAAAATTGAATCAGCGGTTTAGTAATAAATTACGGAGGGTTAATAGAATGCGATGGCACCGGAAGAGTCCGCATTAACCCGGTATGTTGTCTCCAGGTGGTTTTTGACCTTCTCCATTGTTACTTCAAGCGCCGGTAACATATTTTATACTGTGTACGAGAGGAAAGAGATATTCGGAAGGGAAATTGGAAAACAAATGCGACAATGGAAAAGGTCTCGCTTTATATTACGGTATATACAATAAGGGGAATGGAGGGAAAAGTATCCGGCTGTTCTATCACTGCTGCTAGGAGAGGGGAGGAAAGGAGATTTTTTACAAAACAATAAAAAGAAGTAAAAACAAAATAAAGTAATTAATTAATAAATAATAATAATTAATTATTATTATTTTTATTATTATTATTATTAATTATATTTAGGGATGTCCCGATACCATTTTTTTAAGACCGAGTACGAGTACTGATACATTAATTCTAGTACTGGCCGATACCAAGTACGAGTACTTTTATTTTAAAGGGAATCTGACAGCAGGGTGACCCGGTTTCTGGCGCTGTTTACCGTATGATATGTGGGTCCTTGTTGTGTACAATGGAGGCGGCTGCTGTAATATGAGCCAAGATCTCTCTCTCTTCTCCATTGGACAGAACAGGGAATTTGCATTGGCGGCGAGACCGATGTGTCCGGAGTGATTGCGCTGAGGTTCACATGGTGAGCAGCGGTAGAAAGCGGGTCACCTGCACTATCTACATATAAATTCCAGTTAGTGCAGGTGACTCTGTAGTAGTATAGGTAGTATAGATAGCTGCAGACATTAATAGCAGCCCCCACTGTAGACTGCAGCCCCCCTTGTAGACAGCACCCCCTCTTGTCCCCCTTGTAGACAGTGGGCCCCTTCCTTGTAGACAAGGACCCACCCTTGTAGACACCGCCCCTCCCCCCCTTGTAGACAGCAGGCCCGATCCCCTTGTGGACAGCAGCCCCACCCACCCCCTTATAAACAGAAGCCCCTGCTTGCAGACACCCCCCGCTTATAGACAGCAGCCCCCCCCCCTTGTAGACAGAAGGCCCCCCTTGTAGACAGCAGACCCCCCCTTGTAGACAGCAGGCAGCCCTCCCCTTGCAGACATCAGCCCCCCCCCCTTAAAGACAGCAGCCCCCCTTGTAGACAGCAGACCCCCTTATAGACAGCAGACCCCCTCCCCCTTGTAGACAGCAGGCCACCCCCTCCCCCCTTGAAGACAGCAGGTCCCCCCCTTGTATACAGGCCCCCCCCTTATAGACAGCAGGCCCCCGCTTATAGACAGCAGCCCCCCCTATAGACAGCAGCCCCGCCTCCACTTGTAGACAGCAGCCCCCCTTATAGACAGCAGGTCCCCCTCATAGACAGCAGCCCCCCCCCTCTTCTTGTAGACAGCAGGCCCCCCCTTATAGACAGCGGGTCCCCCTCATAGACAGCAGCCCCCCTCTTCTTGTAGACAGCAGGCCCCCCCTTATAGACAGCAGCCCCCCCTTATAGACAGCAGGACCCCCTTATAGACAGCAGCCCCCCCCCCCCGTGTGTCACATGCCCCTCCATAGGACGCCATGATGTGATCGGGAGAATGGGACAGCGGGGCCGCATAGCAGCAGGTATCGGACATGATATCGGGGACATTAAACAAGTCCATCCCAAATTATATACTTGTATATAGGAGCAGTATTATAGTAGTTATATTCTTGTATATAGAAGCAGTATTATAGTAGATATATTCTTGTACATAGGGGGCAGTATTATAGTAGTTATATTCTTGTATATAGGAGCAGTATTATAGTAGTTTATATTCTTGTATAGAGGAGCAGTATTATAGTAGCTATATTCTTGTATATAGGAGACGTATTATAGTAGTTATATTCTTGTATATAGAGCAGTATTATAGTAGTTATATTCTTGTATATAGGAGCTGTATTATAGTAGTTATATTCTTGTACATAGGAGCAGTATTATAGTAGTTATATTCTTGTATATAGGAGCTGTATTATAGTAGTTATATTCTTGTATATAGGAGCAGTATTATAGTAGTTATATTCTTGTATATAGGAGCAGTATTATAGTAGTTATATTCTTGTATATAGGAGCAGTATTATAGTAGTTAGATTCTTATATATAGGAGCAGTATTATAGTAGTTATTTTCTTGTATATAGGAGCAGTATTATAGTAGTTATATTCTTGCATATAAGAACAGTATTACAGCAGTTATATTCTTGTATATAGGAGCAGTATTATAATAGTTCTATTATTGTATATAGGAGCAGTATTATAGTAGTTATATTCTTGTATATAGGAGCAGTATTATAATAGTTCTATTATTGTATATAAGAGCAGTATTATAGTAGTTATATTCTTGTAGATAGGAGCAGTATTATAGTAGTTATATTCTTGTATATAGGAGCAGTATTATAGTGGTTATATTCTGGTATATAGGAGCAGTATTATAGTAGTTATATTCTTCTACTTAGGAGCAGTATTATAGTAGTTACATTCTTGTATATAGAGAGCAGTATTATAGTAATTATATTCTTGTGCATAGGAGCAGTATTATAGTAGTTATATTCTTGTACATAGGAGCAGTATTACAGTAGTTATATTCTTGTATATAGGAGGCAGTATTATAGTAGTTATATTCTTGTATATAGGAGCAGTATTATAGTAGTTATATTCTTGTATATATGAACAGTATTATAGTAGTTGTATTATTGTATATATGAGCAGTATTATAGTAGTTATATTCTTGTATATAGGACCAGTATTATAGTAGTTATATTCTTGTATATAGGAGGAAGTATTATAGTAGTTATATTCTTGTATATAGGAGCAGTATTATAGTAGTTATATTCTTGTATATAGGAGCAGTATTATAGTAGTTATATTCTTGTATATATGAGCAGTATTATAGTAGTTGTATTCTTGTATATAGGAGCTGTATTATAGTAGTTCTATTCTTGTATATAGGAGCAGTATTATAGTAGTTATATTCTTGTATATAGGAGACAGTATTATAGTAGTTATATTCTTGTATATAGGAGCAGTTTTATAGTAGTTATATTCTTGTATATAGGAGCAGTATTATAGTAGTTATATTCTTGTATATAGGAGACAGTATTATACTAGTTATATTCTTGTACATAGGAGCAGTATTATAGTAGGTATATTCTTGTATATAGGAGGCAGTATTATAGTAGTTATATTCTTGTATATAGGAGCAGTATTATAGTAAATATATTCTTGTATATAGGAGCAGTATTATAGTAGGTATATTCTTGTATATAGGAGGCAGTATTATAGTAGTTATATTCTTGTATATAGGAGCAGTATTATAGTAAATATATTCTTGTATATAGGAGCAATATTATAGCAGTTATATTCTTGTATATAGGAGCAGTATTATAGTAGTTATATTCTTGTATATAGGAGCAGTATTATAGTAATTATATTCTTGTATATAGGGGGCAGTATTATGGTAGTTATATTCTTGTACATGGGACGGGGGAGAGTCAGGGCTCAAGTCTTGCAGGAACTCATGGGAATGGAGTTCCTGCACTTTTTCCACAGCAGGAACGCAGTTCCTATTAGTAGGAGTCCTGCAGGACCAGCCCTTAAAGGGTACTCTGCCCCTAGACATCTTATACCCTATCCAAAGGATAGGGGATATTATGTCTGATCGCAGGGGTCCTGCCACTGGTGACTCCTGTGATCTCAGCTGCAGCACCCCAGACATTCGGTGCACAGAGTAAACTTTGCTCAGTGCCGAATGACTGGCGAAGGAGGACCGGAGGCTCCTGACGTGATGGCCATTACGCTCCATCCCATAGACTTGCATTGAAGGGCCGTGGCCGTGATGTTGCGAGCCTTCGGTGCGTCACCCAACGCTCTAAATGAACACCGGGTGCAGCAGGGAGAATGTGGGTGTCCCCAGTTTATCCTTTGGATAAGGGTTAAGATGTTTAGGGGGCAGAGTACCCCTTTAAGTGAAAATCTTGGGTGAGTTCCCACACTTTTTTTGATATTATGGCTGTTTCATTTTTGTTCAAACCCCATTATGGCACCGAGACAGAGATAGTATTTGCACCATGACTGAATAGAAGTGCCAGTCTGCTGTTCCACTAATAGACGTGTGTGGGTATAAATAAGGGGTATCCATTTTATCTCCAGGATCCATTAGCTGAACATAACCAAAGATCTTACCACTGATACAGACTGGAATAAATTCAGCGTCATGAATTTTCATTGTTTTCTTCGGTATAATTTCTCAGTGTGAATCTTTGTCTGCTCTTTTTTTACATTACATTAATCCATCTCACAACAAATAAATAAGGGAATTTTATATTCCTGCTTAAAAAGCGCTGAATGCATTACTCAATTTTCTTGGCTACCTGCTAATAAAAACCCTGCTTATTCAATGGAAAACTCAATCTAGGCCGTGAATATAAAAAACGGTGTGAATATAAATGTTAAAAAGAACAAAATATACGGAATGAAAAATATGTTTTAAATATGAATACTGATGAGAGGAACTCCAAAATTGTGTTATCTAGAAGCATTCAGGTGCTTTTTGTACTAGGAAGGAATATATTGGAATACTTAACCAGCAGAATAGTGAGTGCAGCTCTTGAGTATAATACAGGAAATAACTCAGGATCAGTACAGGATAAGTAATGTAATGTATGTACACAGTGACCTCACCAGCAGAATAGTGAGTACAGCTCTGGAGTATAATACAGGATATAACTCAGGATCAGTACAGGATAAGTAATGTAATGTAGGTACACAGTGACCTCACCAGCAGAATAGTGAGTACAGCTCTGGAGTATAATACAGGATATAACTCAGGATCAGTACAGGATAAGTAATGTAATGTATGTACACAGTGACCTCACCAGCAGAATAGTGAGTACAGCTCTGGTGTATAATACAGGATATAACTCAGGATCAGCACAGGATAAGTAATGTATGTACACAGTGACTTCACCAGCAGAATAGTGAGTACAGCTCTGGAGTATAATACAGGATATAACTCAGGATCAGTACAGGATAAGTAATGTAATGTATGTACACAGTGACCTCACCAGCAGAATAGTGAGTACAGCTCTGGAGTATAATACAGGATATAACTCAGGATCAGTACAGGATAAGTAATGTAATGTATGTACACAGTGACCTCACCAGCAGAATAGTGAGTACAGCTCTGGAGTATAATACAGGATATAACTCGGGATCAGTACAGGATAAGTAATGTATGTACACAGTGACCTCACCAGCAGAATAGCGAGTACAGCTCTGGGGTATAATACAGGATATAACTCAGGATCAGTACAGGATAAGTAATGTATGTACACAGTGACCTCCCCAGCAGAATAGTGAGTACAGCTCTGGAGTATAATACAGGATATAACTCAGGATCAGTACAGGATAAGTAATGTAATGTATGTACACAGTGACCTCATCAGCAGAATAGTGAGTACAGCTCTGGAGTATAATACAGGATATAACTCGGGATCAGTACAGGATAAGTAATGTAATGTATGTACACAGTGACCTCACCAGCAGAATAGTGAGTACAGCTCTGGAGTATAATACAGGATATAACTCAGGATCAGTACAGGATAAGTAATGTAATGTATGTACACAGTGACCTCACCAGCAGAATAGTGAGTGCAGCTCTGGAGAATAATACAGGATGTAATTGAACCTTTCATGTAGAATAGATATCTTAGATTAGAATTCATTAGTTTCTTAAAGTACAAGTGAAGAGCTGAATTTGTCCCTGTTTCCTCTGTACTCAGTAGATTTATCTACAGCCCCATATAGATAGCCCCCGATAACCTGCTGAGATATTAGTACTGTATAAGTTGTTCCATGTGAGAAGATAATCTCATCCGCCATGAGTCACCATACATACGGCAGATTTCTATCAATAATGTTACAGATCTTGAGACATTGTGGTGTGAAGAAAAAACGTGTTGATCAAATATATAGGTTTTTTTGTAACCATCTGTTATCTGTCATATGGAAAACGCTTATTTTTTCCTGTCATCTGAGGGATGTATCCGGGCACAATGGGGGGAGATTTACCAAAACCTGTCCAGAGGAAAAGTTGCTGAGTTGCCCATAGCAACCAATCAGATCGCTTCTTTCATTTTTCACAGGCCTTTTCAAAACTGAAAGCAGCGATCTGATTGGTTGCTATGGGCAACTCAGCAACTTTTCCTCTGGACAGGATTTGATAAATCTCCCCCAATGTCCTTATTTCTTGCTTATACAGTTTTTATTTGGCAGAAATTTCAATATTAAAAGAGATTTTTACCAGAACTGGAATTTTTGACCTGACCATTTTGGGGATGTGCCCCTTTGGCTTATAGCTAATGGTCATTTGTTTTAATTTGCTCTTGGTTCCTTTTTGGTCTTCAATGGGGCTTTGTCTGGAGATGATCCATTCCCTAATAATGGTTCCTGCCCCAAGATCCTCTGCTTTCCTTTAAAGGGGTACTCCGCCCCTAGACATCTTATCCCCTATCCAAAGGAAAGCGGATAGCGGCGGGACCCCTGCGATCTCCCTGCTGCAACCGGCGTTTGTTTAGAGCGGCGGGTGCAGCGATGAATGCTCGTGATGTAACAGTCACACCCTGTTCGTGATGTCACGACCACGCCCCCTCAATGCAAGTCTATGGGAGGGGGCGTGACTGCCGTCACGCCCCCTCCCATAGACTTGCATTGAGGGGCGTGGCCATGACATCACGAGCGGGGCGTGACTGTGACGTCACGAGCCTCTGCAACGCATCGCCGGTCATGCGGCCCCGAGTGAAGTTCGCTCTGTGCACCGCAGCAGAGATTGTGGGGGTCCTCAGCGGCGGGACCCCCACGATCAGACATCTTATGCCCTATCCTTTGGATAGGGGATAACATGTCTAGGGGCGGAGTATCCCTTTAAAGACTGGGGTCGGATTTCAGCACCTGTTCTGATCAATTGATATTCCTTAAAGGGGTATTTCAGGAAAAAACTTTTTTATATATATATATCAACTGGCTCCAGAAAGTTATACAGATTTGTAAATTACTTCTATTAAAAAATCTTAATCCTTTCAGTACTTATGAGCTTCTGAAGTTAAGGTTGTTCTTTTCTGTCTAAATCCTCTCTGATGACACCTGTCTCGGGAAACGCCCAGTTTAGAAGTAAATCCCCATAGCAAACCTCTTCTAAACTGGGCGTTTCCCGAAACAGGTGTCATCAGAGAGGTCCGACCCCCAGCCATCTGCTACTCATTCCCTATCCTGTGGGTTGGGGATAAGTACATTTTTTCTGGAGTACTCCTTCAATTTGCCGACAATGACAATGGAGAGAGGAGTTCTGTTCAGTTTCTCACAAAAGAATAATGGATGGGACCAAACAAGATGGGGGCCCTTCTCTTTCCAGGGACCCCCTAGAAACCACCCAGTCTGCCACTATGGTGTGTTCGCCCTTGCCCCCATGTTCATGAGCCAGTTAGGCATTGCAGTGTATTACAGAAAAGGATTAAAGGGGTTAAACTTTTTTATTTTTAAATCAATGCCAGAAAGTTAAACAGATTTGTAAATGACTTCTATTAAAAAAAATCTTAATCCTTCCAGTACTTATTAGAGGCTGTATACTACAGAGGAAATTACTTTATTTCTGGATTTCTTTTCTGTCATGACCACAGTGCTTTCTGCTGACACCTCTGTCCATGTCAGGAACTGTCCAGAGCAGGAGAAACTCCTCATAGCAAACCTCTCCTGCTCTGGACAGTTCCTGACACGGACAGAGGTGTCAGCAGAGAGCACTGTGGTCAGAAAGAAAAGAAATCCCAAAAGAAAATAATTTCCTCTGTAGTATCCAGCTGCTAATAACTACTGGAAGGATTAAGAATTTTTAATAGAAGTAATTTACAAATCTGTTTAACTTTCTGGCACCAGTTGATTAAAAAAAAAATATATAGATATATATATAAAAAATATATAGATATATATATATGTTTTCCACCTGAGTACCCCTTTAAACTATTGCATGTTTAGAATGCCTAGTGGGACTGAAAAAAAAGAGACACCAAAAAAAAAAAAAAAAATCTATAAAATTGTTAAAGTTCATTAAAAAATCCAGAGCCATATAAACTTTTTAGCAATATCAAGATGTTTCGTTACAGAAAAATCAAATCTTAAGGGCAAAAGATGAAAAAATTTTAACATTTAAAAAAAAAAGTCTGGCTATGTATTTATTTATTTTTTGCTTAAAGGGGTACTCCGGTGAAAACCTTTTTTCTTTTAAATCAACTGGTGGCAGAAAGTTAAACATATTTATAAATCACTTCTATTAAAAAATCTTAATCCTTCCAGTACTTATTAGCTGCTGAATGCTACAGAGGAAATTCCTTTCTTTTTGCAACACTGATGACATCACGAGCACAGTTCTCTCTGCTGACATCTCTGTCCATTTTAGCAACCATGCATAGCAGATGTATGCTAAGGGCAGCATGGTGGCTTAGTGGTTAGCACTGCTGCCTTGCAGTGCTGGGGACTTGGGTTCAAATCCCACTAAGGACAACAATAAATAACAACTTATTATTATAACGTCAGCAGAGAGAACTGTGCTCGTGATGTCATCAGAGAGGATTCCAAAAAGAAAAGAATTTTCTCTGTAGTATTCAGCAGCTAATAAGTACTGGAAGGATTAAGATTTTTTAATAGAAGTAATTTACAAATATGTTTAACTTTCTGCCACCAGTTGATATAAAAGAAAAAAGGTTTTCACCGGAGTACCCCTTTAATGTCAATCAAGTCCTGTGTCGCTAAAAATGCTCTGGCTCCTCATTTCTGATTATTTTTTTTTGTTTTTTTTTCAATTTTTTTCAAGAATGTTTATTTATTGTGCAAAAAAAAAAAAAAACATAAAAGTGACCACTTTGTCATAATACTGCATAGTGGATGCCATAAAAACAAATGCCAACAACAAGCACTTATACGACTATGGGGGAGATTTATCAAAACCTGTGCAGAGGAAGAGTGGTGCAGTTGCCCATAGCAACCAATCAGATCGCTTCTTTCATTTTCCACAGGCCTCTTTAGAGGCCTGTGGAAAATGAAAGAAGCAATCTGATTGGTTGCTATGGGCAACTGTACCACTCTTCCTCTGCACAGGTTTTGATAAATCTCCCCCTATGTTGGCTAGAGATGAGTGAACTTACAGTAAATTCGATTCGTCACGAACTTCTCAGCTCGGTGGTTGCTGACTGTTCCTGCATAAATTAGTTCAGCTTTCCGGTGCTCCGGTGGGCTGGAAAAGGTGGATAGAGTCCTAGGAAAGAGTCTCCTAGGACTGTATCCAGCCCACGGGAGCACCTGAAAGCTGAACTAATTTATGCAGGAAAAGTCATCAACTGCCGAGCCGAGAAGTTCGTGACGAATCGAATTTACTGTAAGTTCGCTCATCTCTAAATGTTGGCAGTAAAAAAATACAATGTTATAGCTTTTGGAAAGCATTGATGAAAAGAAATGTGTCCTTAAAGCGCAACTTCAGCAATGGCAGCTAACCCTGGTACAGGTAAAGAGTACAGAACATGTAATACCTCCCTGTACTGTAGGGGGCGCTACCAGACACCAGTCAGTGCATGCACTTCAGTAATACAGGTAAAGAGTGTACAGAACATGTAATACCTCCCTGTACTGTAGGGGGCGCTACCAGACACCAGTCAGTGCATACACTTCAGTAATACAGGTAAAGAGTGTACAGAACATGTAATACCTCCCTGTACTGTAGGGGGCGCTACCAGACACTAGTCACTGCATACTGTTACGCCTAGCGCTCCGGGTCCCCGCTCCTCCCCGGAGCGCTCACGGCGTCTTTCTCCCTGCAGCTCCCCGGTCAGTCCCGCTGACCGGGAGCGCTGCACTGTCATGGCCGCCGGGGATGCGATTCGCACAGCGGGACGCGCCCGCTCGCGAATCGCATCCCAGGTCACTTACCCGTCCCGGTCCCCTGCTGTCATGTGTTGGCGCGCGCGGCTCCGCTCTCTAGGGCGCGCGCGCGCCAGCTCTCTGAGACTTAAAGGGCCAGTGCACCAATGATTGGTGCCTGGCCCAATTAGCTTAATTGGCTTCCACCTGCTCCCTGGCTATATCTGATCTCCTCCCATGCACTCCCTTGCCGGATCTTGTTGCCTTGTGCCAGTGAAAGCGTTTAGTGTGTCCAAAGCCTGTGTTACCTGAACTTCTGCTATCCATCCTGACTACGAACCTTGCCGCCTGCCCCCGACCTTCTGCTACGTCTGACCTTGCCTCTGCCTTGTCCTTCTGTCCCACGCCTTCTCAGCAGTCAGTGAGGTTGAGCCGTTGCTAGTGGATACGACCTGGTTGCTACTGCCGCAGCAAGACCATCCCGCTTTGCGGCGGGCTCTGGTGAAAACCAGTAGCCTCTTAGAACCGGTCCACTAGCACGGTCCACGCCAATCCCTCGCTGACACAGCGGATCCACAACCCGTAAGCCGAATCGTGACAGTAGATCCGGCCATGGATCCCGCTGAGGTGCCGCTGCCAAGTCTCGCTGACCTTCCCTCGGTGGTCGCTCAGCAATCGCAGCAGATTGCCCAACAAGGACAGCAGCTGTAGCAGTTGACCGCCATGTTACAGCAACTTCTGCCTCTGCTACAGCAGCAACCATCTCCGCCGCCAGCTCCTGCACCTCCTCCGCAGCGAGTGGCCGCTCCTAACCTCCGCTTGTCCCTGCCGGACAAATTTGATGGGGACTCTAAACTCTGCCGTGGATTTTTGTCTCAGTGTTCCCTGCATATGGAGATGTTGTCGGACTTGTTTCCTTCAGAACGGTCTAAGGTGGCGTTCGTAGTAAGCCTTCTTTCAGGAAAGGCCTTGTCTTGGGCCACAACGCTCTGGGACCGCAATGATCCTGCCACAGCCACAGTCCAGGCCTTCTTCGCTGAAGTCCGGAGTGTCTTCGAGGAGCCAGCCCGAGCTTCTTCTGCCGAGACTGCCCTGTTGAACCTGGTCCAGGGTAATTCTTCAGTGGGCGAGTACGCCATCCAATTTCGTACTCTTGCTTCCGAGTTATCATGGAATAACGAGGCTCTCTGCGCGACCTTTAAAAAAGGCCTATCCAGTCGCATCAAGGATGTGCTGGCTGCACGAGAGATTCCTGCCAACCTCCAAGAACTCATCCATTTGGCTACCCGCATTGACATGCGTTTTTCTGAGCGACACCAAGAGCTCCGCCAGGAAAAAGACTTAGATCTCTGGGCACCTCTCCCACAGCATCCTTTGCAATCTACGCCTGGGCCTCCCGCCGAGGAGGCCATGCAAGTGGATCGGTCTCGCCTGACCCAGGAAGAAAGGAATCGCCGTAGAGAAGAAAATCTCTGTCTGTACTGTGCCAGTACCGAGCATTTCTTGGTGGATTGCCCTATCCGTCCTCCACGCCTGGGAAACGCACGCACGCACCCAGCTCACGTGGGTGTGGCGTCTCTTGGCTCTGTCTGCTCCTCCACGTCTCACGGTGCCCGTGCGGATCTCTTCTTCAGCCAACTCCTCCCTCTCAGCTGTGGCCTGCTTGGACTCTGGTGCCTCTGGAAATTTTATATTGGAGTCCTTTGTGAATAAATTCAGCATCCCGGTGACCCGTCTCGTCAAGCCGCTCTACATTTCCGCGGTCAACGGAGCCAGATTGGACTGCACCGTGCGTTACCGCACAGAACCCCTCCTCATGTCTATTGGACCCCACCTCGAGAGGATTGAGCTCTTCGTTCTCCCCGGCTGTACCTCTGAGGTCCTCCTCGGTCTGCCATGGCTCCGGCTTCATTCGCCCACCCTTGATTGGACCACCGGGGAGATCAAGTACTGGGACTCTGCCTGCCACAGGAAGTGCCTCTCCCCCCCTCCCAGCCCCGTCAGGCAAGCCTCTGTGCCTCCTCATGGCTCCCGTCCTTGTGTCTCCCTGCCCCGTGCCAAGCTTCACCCTCTGCCCTCCCTCCCCATTCCTACTCCTGCTGTACTGCCTGCCATTGAGGAAACCATCCATTCTTTCCCGGTGTCCTCATCCCAGGGGAGGCAGTCACCGGACAAAAAAAAGGGGAGACCTAAGGGGGGGGGTACTGTTACGCCTAGCGCTCCGGGTCCCCGCTCCTCCCCGGAGCGCTCACGGCGTCTTTCTCCCTGCAGCTCCCCGGTCAGTCCCGCTGACCGGGAGCGCTGCACTGTCATGGCCGCCAGGGATGCGATTCGCACAGCGGGACGCGCCCGCTCGCGAATCGCATCCCAGGTCACTTACCCGTCCCGGTCCCCTGCTGTCATGTGTTGGCGCGCGCGGCTCCGCTCTCTAGGGCGCGCACGCGCCAGCTCTCTGAGACTTAAAGGGCCAGTGCACCAATGATTGGTGCCTGGCCCAATTAGCTTAATTGGCTTCCACCTGCTCCCTGGCTATATCTGATCTCCTCCCATGCACTCCCTTGCCGGATCTTGTTGCCTTGTGCCAGTGAAAGCGTTTAGTGTGTCCAAAGCCTGTGTTACCTGAACTTCTGCTATCCATCCTGACTACGAACCTTGCCGCCTGCCCCCGACCTTCTGCTACGTCTGACCTTGCCTCTGCCTTGTCCTTCTGTCCCACGCCTTCTCAGCAGTCAGTGAGGTTGAGCCGTTGCTAGTGGATACGACCTGGTTGCTACTGCCGCAGCAAGACCATCCCGCTTTGCGGCGGGCTCTGGTGAAAACCAGTAGCCTCTTAGAACCGGTCCACTAGCACGGTCCACGCCAATCCCTCGCTGACACAGCGGATCCACAACCCGTAAGCCGAATCGTGACACATACACTTCAGTAATACAGGTAAAGAGTAGTACAGAACATATAATACCTCCCTGTACTGTGGGGGCGCTACCAGACATCAGTCAGTGCATACACTTCAGTAATACAGGTAAAGAGTAGTACAGAACATGTAATACCTCCCTGTACTGTAGAGGGCGCTACCAGACACCAGTCAGTGCATACACTTCAGTAATTCAGGTAAAGAGTAGTACAGAACATGTAATACCTCCCTGTACTGTAGGGGGCGCTACCAGACATCAGTCAGTGCATACACTTCAGTAATACAGGTAAAGAATAGTACAGAACATGTAATACCTCCCTGTACTGTAGGGGGCGCTACCAGACACCAGTCAGTGCATACACTTCAGTAATACAGGTAAAGAATAGTACAGAACATGTAATACCTCCCTGTACTGTAGGGGGCGCTACCAGACACCAGTCAGTGCATACACTTCAGTAATACAGGTAAAGAGTAGTACAGAACATGTAATACCTCCCTGTACTGTAGGGTGCGCTACCAGACATCAGTCAGTGCATACACTTCAGTAATACAGGTAAAGAATAGTACAGAACATGTAATACCTCCCTGTACTGTAGGGGGCGCTACCAGACACCAGTCAGTGCATACACTTCAGTAATACAGGTAAAGAATAGTACAGAACATGTAATACCTCCCTGTACTGTAGGGGGCGCTACCAGACACCAGTCAGTGCATGCACTTCAATAATACAGGTAAGGAGTACAGAACATGTAATATCTCCCTGTACTGTAGGGGGCGCTACCAGACACCAGTCAGTGCATGCACTTCAGTAATACAGGTAAAGAGTAGTACAGAACATGTAATACCTCCTGTACTGTAGGGGGCGCTACCAGACATCAGTCAGTGCATACATTTCAGTAATACAGGTAAAGAGTACAGAACATTTAATACCTACCTGTACTGTAGGGGGCGCTACCAGACACCAGTCAGTGCATACACTTCAGTAATACAGGTAAAGAGTACAGAACATGTAATACCTACCTGTACTGTAGGGGGCGCTACCAGACACCAGTCAGTGCATACACTTTAGGAATACACAGGTTTTACCAGTGAAATATCCATTCTGATTGGTCGGTTCTTCCGGCCATTGACACGTTTCGCAGATTCCATAGCATTGAATGTTGAGTCTGGTTTCAAGTTACAATGTTCCAGAAAAGACCATTGTATGTTGAAACTATTGTATGTTGAGGCCTTTGTAAGTTGAGGGATCACTATATATATATATATATATGCGCTTTTCTGCATTTACGCACAGCAAAAAAGATTTAGGGTGAGGTTAACGTGATATCAAGGAGAAAAATTCAGCGCAACAATAAATTGGGTGAAGCCGGATACTAAGTGTTCTTGACTGTAATGAGGAGGGGGCTGTTGTGGTGCGTTCAGGATAATTCGGAGAGCTCCACTGAAAGGATTCTAATAGTGAAGGTCTCTGAGGTTACATAGAGCTTTTCAACATAAAGATTATTAACATGTAAAATGCACTGACAGCATCAACGCTTAGATTTATGACATTCCTCCGAGAGGAAAGGTTACGTTTTATGAGGGATGTGTTTAGAGGCCGCTGTAAATGGGGGCTTTGCTCGCAAAACTGCAAATAAAAACGTTTTATTTCATCTAGGCGTGTGAATATTTTATAGAGGCGCGTAGCCTTGTAGGTGATAAATAGATGGTAGATGCTTCACCGCGAGAGAGAGAAATGGAAGGTTTACTTAAAAGGAATATATCATCTAAAAAGCATATGTATTCATAATAAAAAATAAAAATAAAAAAATAAAATATATATATATATATATATATAAAAAATAAATAAATATGTGTATATATATATATATATATATATATATATATATATTTTTTTTTTTTTTTTTTTTTGAGACAACAAAGTATTTAGTCAGCCACCAATTGTACAAGTTCTCCCCCTTATAAAGATGAGAGGCTGTAATTTCCATCATAGGTTATAACCTCAACTGTGAGAGACAGAAGGAGAAAAACATAAAATCACTTTGTCTAATTTTTAAAGAATTTATTTGCAAATTATGGTGGAAAATAAGTATTTGGTCAATAACAAAAGTTCATCTCAATACTTTGTTCTATCCCCTTTGTTGGCAATGACAGAGGTCAAACGTTTTCTGTAAGTCTGCACAAGGTTTTCACACACTGTAGCTGGTATTTTGGCCCATTCCTCCATGCAGATCTCCTCTAGAGCAGTGATGTTTTGGGGCTGTCACTGGGCAACATGAACTTTCAACTCCCTCCAAAGGTTTTCTATGGGGTTGAGATCTGGAGACTGGCTAGGCCACTCCAGGACCTTGAAATGCTTCTGACGAAGCCACTCCTTTGCTGCCAGGGCGGTGTGTTTGGGATCATTGTCATGCTGAAAGACCCAGCCACGTTTCATCTTTAATGCTCTTGCTGATGGAAGGAGGTTTTCACTCAATATATCACGATACATGGCACCACTCATTCTTTCCTTTACATGGATCAGTCGTCCTGGTCCCTTTGTTGAAAAACCGCCCCAAAGCATGATGTTTCCACCCCCAAGCTTCACAGCAGATATGGTGTTCTTTGGACGGGCCCGGACATGTACGGTCTTAAGCGGGGGGACACGTCCGGCACTGCATGATTTGAGTCCCTAGCGGTGTAGTGTGTTACTGATGGTAGCCTTTGTTAGTTTGGTCTCAGCTCTCTGCAGGTCATTCACTAGGTCCCCCCGTGTGGTTCTGGGATTTTTGCTCACCGTTCTTGTGATCATTTTGACACCACGGGGTAGGATCTTGCGTGGAACCCCAGATCGAGGGAGATTATCAGTGGTCTTGTATGTCTTCCATTTTCTAATAATTGCTCCCACAGTTGATTTCTTCACACCAAGCTGCTTGCTTATTGCAGATTCAGTCTTCCCAGCCTGGTGCAGGTCTACAATTTTGTTTCTGGTGTCCTTCGACAGCTCTTTGGTCTTGGCCATAGTGGAGTTTGGAGTGTGACTGTTTGAGGTTGTGGACAGGTGTCTTTTATACTGATAACAAGTTCAAACAGGAGCCATTAATACAGGTAACGAGTGGAGGACAGAGCAGAATCTTAAAGAAGAAGTTACAGGTCTGTGAGAGCCAGAAATCTTGCTTGTTTGTAGGTGACCAAATACTAATTTTCCACCATAATTTGCAAATAAATTCTTTAAAAATCAGACAATGTGATTTTATGTTTTTTTTCTCATTATATCTCTTATAGTTGAGGTTGTAACCTATGATGAAAATTATAGCCTCTCTCACCTTTTTGAGTGGGAGAACTTGCCCAATTGGTGGCTGACTAAATAATTTTTTGCCCCACTGTATATATATTTATTTAAATGTTTTTTATATATATATATTTTTTTATAGGCATACAACATTCTATACGGTTACATATATATATATATATATATATATATATATATATATATATATATATCATTGTTATTTATTTTTATTGGCATACAACATTGTATAAGGTTACATATTCATACATTTCGTTTTGAGCATTTTATTACTATTTATGCTCAAAATGAATTAGCAGGGACGTTTTTCTTTTTAAAGGCAGAACTGTTGTACTAATGAAGCCAAGATAGGCAGGTTAAAACAAATCACAGTAGCAGAAGGGAGCATCTATGCCATTGTTTACTAACCAGGATGCCCCCAGCTACTGCAAAACTACAACTCTCAGCAGGCACAGACAGCCGAAGGCTGTCCATGCATGCTGGGAGTTGTAGTTTTGCAACAGCTGGAGGCACACTGGTTGGGAAACACTGATCTATGCACGTATCTGTACACTATAAAACTGAAAACTGCAGCATACTCATACAGGTCCTATAGCTTTCATTTCCCAGTGGGTTTCTAAACAACACAGTGTTGATTCTCTACTGTCAATGTCAAGGAAGAACTAAAAAGGGGGCTGGCTGTGTGACTGAGTTTACTAACTAAGTATTCCACGGAAACTGAGCCATACAGCCAGCCCCCTGCCAGCTCCTCCTTGTCACTAAGAGAGAGGAAAAGTAAATATGTTTTTATCATATTTGATTTTACATCATCATTGTGCCTTGCTGCTGGAACCTAGATCAGCAGGGTGTGAAAACTTAGCATAGCAGAAAGGAAAGAGCCTACATATATCTGTTTTTCAGATTCTATGCAAACTGAAAAATTATTAGAAATTATGTTGTATTACCATTAGGGTTAAAAGACAGGTCCAGTGTGTGGCGAGGGCCTAAATAAGCAAGATGTAACAACAATGATAAAGAGGAGATTGTACACATATTTCCTTTAATACTAGATGAGATTACAAAGAATGGGGCTGCTGCTGAGTCCTAGATAGGCAGGATGTTATGAAGAACAATAGCAAAAATATGGTAAAGATATACAAATTTTGGTCTTTTAAGAAGAGAAGAGAATATATTCACAGTTGCATACATACTAGATGGGGTTAAAAGGCTGTGCTGCTGGAACCAAGATAGGCAAGATGTGTCAATAGCAGGAGAGAAGAAATATTAGCCACTTCATTCTAACATTTCTAACATTATTAGAAAGGGCAAGCTAATATCAATAGCTGGGGTCAAATAATATATCTACTGTCTACAGGAGCCTAGATAGGCAAGCCAAAGCAACTGACATCCGAGAGGAGAAGGCATATGTGTAGCTGTAGTTTAAGATCTAAAATTTTTGTAGAGGATGTCCTACTATAGCTTGATAGACTAACAAACAAGTCTACTGTCCTGCGGAAGCCTAGATAGGCAAGATGTGACAATTTCCAACATCAAATATGGGAATATATACAAATGCCAGGATTTTAGTTAATATTTCAGATCTGAATATTTAAAGTGTATTTACATAGTTTTGGTGTAAAAAAAAAAAGTCACACATCTTCGTGCAATGTTCAATTTTTTCGTCAGGTTTACGACAAACTCGTGGGCGCAGCGTGCCGTAAAGCGGTGTGACCATGATAGCCTGTCATATTTACTTAATCATAAGTAAAAATCTATACCGGCCTCGTAGCTGGTGTACATTTCACTGTGCCGCACGCGGGCAGCGATGCATGGTGGCAGATTTATTGAGGGGTCAGCACCTCTTAAAAAATTTACCGAAAAAACAAACAGCTGTGTGGAGTTTACTTAAGACCAGCGAGTGACACGCCAGCAAAATACTGTCAACTATTCTGCACTGGGGAAAGGTTTTCCGCATAGGAGAAATATAGAAATAAAACCCCGACATCCACCATTACCAGGCGGTGGTCGGACCATAATAGCAGCTTTTTTCCACTGTTACGTGTGACATGGAGTCATTTACCTGAGATGGAGTGAGATATTGTCACAGTCATGCCACCTGATACCAGGAGAACTAGACACTGACATCCTATTGTTCACAGTAGGGAGGTCGTCCTCTATATAGCAATCGAGGGATTCAACAAGCTTCACGCTAATCATGTTGTCTCTTTTAAGACCCGAGGCCAAGTATTTGAGGAAGATCTGCTCTGTAGTCAAACTGCAGCTCAGGGACTCCTAATGTCCCCTTCCTGCCAACTCCATCGAGGGCCTGAGGTGGTGCGGGCACCTTTACGTCTCTACATCAAAGGCAACACGTGAACAAAGCCACACTACAGAGATCATAGCGGCAATACACAGTCACATAAAAACTCAATAAAACCCTTCAATCAAGTCTGACAAAATGGAGAAAAAGGTACAAAGGCAAGCAAGCATTACTCTGTACCCCTAAAATATAATTCGTAAAGAATAAAGTAGCATTCCAGGTTTTTTTTTTGCCCATACCATGTACACTCACTAATTCTATAAAGCCATCGTTTTTATTACAGCACAGCTGCAGCTATACATTACATTATTGTAACTGGGTCATATGATCACCAGCCTGACCCTCAGAAAATCCCACATTTGTCAGAGGAAGTGCTCAGTCCTGGGTCTACTGACTTCCTGTGAACTACAGGATGACATCATCACCAATCAGATTCCTCCTGCTAACTCCCAGGCCCTCCAGCTCTATCTGTATACTGCTGCTATCTCTATATGGTTGGGATATATAGTAGTTATACACCTCCCCTCGAGCTCTATCTGTATACTGCTGCTGTTATCTCTATGGGGTTGGGATATATAATAGTTATACACCTCCCCTCGAGCTCTATCTGTATACTGCTGCTGCTATCTCTATGGGGTTGGGATATATAGTAGTTATACACCTCCCCTCCAGCTCTATCTGTATACTGCTGCTATCTCTATGAGGTTTGGATATATAGTAGTTATAGACCTCCCCTCCAACTCTATCTGTATACTGCTGCTATCTCTATGGGGTTGGGATATATAGTAGTTATTCACCTCCCCTCCAGCTCTATCTGTATACTGCTGCTGCTGCTATCTCTATGGGGTTGGGATATATAGTAGTTATACACCTCCCCTCCAGCTCTATCTGTATACTGCTGCTGCTATCTCTATGGGGTTGGGATATATAGTAGTTATACACCTCCCCTCCAGCTCTATCTGTATACTGCTGCTATCTCTATGGGTTTTGGATATAAAGTAGTTATAGACCTCCCCTCCAACTCTATCTGTATACTGCTGCTGCTATCTCTATGGGGTTGGGATATATAGTAGTTATACACCTCCACTCCAGCTCTATCTGTATACTGCTGCTGCTATCTCTATGGGAGCAGGATAAATATTAGTTATACACCTCCTCTCCAGCTCTATCTGTATACTGCTGCTGTCTCTATATCGTCAGGATATATAGTAGTTATACACCTTTCCTGCAGCTCTATCTCTATAGGATCAGGATATATATTGGTTATACATCCCCTAGCAGTTAAATATATGTGACCAATCCAGAAATAAGCAAGAAAATGCCACTTCTAGGAATTTTCTGTCTGCTCGATTGGATTCATATTTTCGGCCTTGGACATGACAACAGATCTGCAGGGGAGGTGTAATTGTAGATTCAGTCCACAACCGTAGGCTTATTTGTTGCCCGGTCCAAGGTCAACATAGAAATAAACCTGTCATGTCCATCGAATGGAGAATAGAATTAGATAAAGCTGATATATACCATCCTTTACCATGTTCGATGAATATTCCAATCTCCAGTACATAAATCTGGTCCAGGTTCCTGTCGGTCAAACGCAAACTGTGCCTGGATCGGCAGTGGGAATGGTTATACCATATAAAACATTTATAGAAGACTCAAGCTGACCAACACTTCAGATAGGTATTGTCCAACAACTATATCTCCGTACATATGTACGCTTAGCTCGGCCATGAGGGCTGGTGTTCTGAATTGGGAGGGGGGGGGGGGGGGGGTTGGGGTAAGCTGTTGCCAGAACAGCTGAAACCAAAAGGATTGGGCATGTAGAAAATCTAATTGCCTAAACCTTCTCTCTCCAGACATCTTCTATTGGGAAGAATGCAAGCTGAAGGCTTCCCTACATCAGATGGTCACCAGGTTTTGCCAATATCGGTCTAATGTTTATGGCTAGCTTTAAAGGGGTACTCCGCTTCCCTGCTTTGGAAGCTCCGTTCCCCAGCATCCAGAAGTTTATTGCTCCGCACGTTGCATGCGGGCTTCCATGTTCAGGGCCGCCCCCTCGTGACAGCACGCCCGCCCCCTCAACAAAAGTCTATGGGAAGGGGGCACGGTGGCCGTCACGCCCCCTTCCCATAGACTTCTGTTGAGGGGGCGGGCGTGACGTCACAATGGGCGGCCCTGAACACGGAAGCCCACACGCAGCGTTCGGAGCAATAAACTTCCGGACGCTGGGGAGCGGAGCTTCCGAAGCAGGGCAGCGGAGTACCCCTTTAAAGGGGCAGAGAAGCTGATAAGTACTGGAAGGATGAAGATTTTTATATAGAAGTAATTTACACATCTGTTGACCTTTCTAGAATTAAAAATTGCTTTCCACTGGAGTACCACTTTAAGGAACTTGAAGCAACTCTTAAGTGTGTCCATGTTGTGGTCTTATGACCTTTCTGATTTGAATATTTCAAGTACCATATAATGGTGGTCCTGAGGACCAGCTGAAGGTCAACAATGAAGGTGCTTCATGATTTTTAGCTTCTAGTGTAGGTCAACTGCTAGAGTCTTCCATCTATATGGAAAAGGGGATCATGTAGGCTTCTACAGCTCTCAAGGCTTTCACCATGTCCTGTCCATGTTCTCTATTGGTCAGTGAACCTACTGCTGGATCTTGTCATCTGTATGGTACGAGGGATCGTGTAGGCTTCTACAGCTCTCAAGGCTTTCACCATGTCCTGTCCATGTTTTCTATTGGTCAGGGAATCTACTGCTGGATCTTGTCATCTGTATGGTACGAGGGATCATGTAGACCTCAAGACCTCTCAGGATTTGTCCTCATGTCCTGTTCATATCCTCTTTTTTTAGTTGACCTACTGCTGGGTCTTATCATCTGTAAAGTAGGAGGGATCATATGGGTCACCTCATCTCTCAGGCCTTTTTCATTGTTTAAAGGGGTACTCCGCTGGTCAGCATTTGGAACAAACTGTTCTGAACGCTGGAGCCGGCGCTGGGAGATTGTGACGTCATAGCCCCTCCCCTTAATTATGTCACTCCCCGCCCCCTCAATGCAAGTCTATGGGAGGGGGCGTGACAGCCGTCATGCCCCCTCCCATAGACTTGCATTGAGGGGGCGGAGTGTGACATCATGAGGGGGCAGGGCTATGACATCATGAGCTCCCGGCACCGGCCCCAGTGTTCGGAACAGTTTGTTCAAACGCTGAGCAGCGAAGAACCCCTTTACCCTACTTGACCTACAGGGATTATGCGAGCCCACTTGGAGGATCGTAAGCTCTTCTGAGTGTCAAAACCAAAGGCGTTCCACTGTCCAAGGTGCTGAACTCCATATGACTGATCATCCATATGGAGATCAGATGGTCTCCTCTGCTTTACAGTTTTATGCTCAGTCTTTTCCTGATATCTAGTGAGAGGAAAATAAGTGAAGCTCTGAAATCTCCCCTCAACTTATCTCCCTGCCCAGTCTATCCTTGGTTGACTCACCAAGGTTCTGCTACTTGCAAAGTAGTAAGTAATCATGTGGACCTCCTAAGCACTTACAGCCGTTCCACATGACTTACTGCCTAGTATTTCCTAGGTTGACCACCTCAGGGTTCTTCTTTCTGCATAGTAAGTAATCATGTGGACCTCCTAAGAACTTACAGCCGTTCCACATGACTTACTGCTTAGCATATCTTAGGTTGACCCCTCTCTACATTTTTCTACCTACATAGTAGTAGGTAATCATGTGCCCATTGCATATTGCTAAGCAATCATGTGGACCTCCTAATTTCTTATCAACATATCTTACTGCCCAGTTTTGTATATATGTGGTTGACCCACCCCTACATTTTTCTACCTGCATAGTAGAAAGTAATCATGTGGACCTCCTAAGCACTTACAGCCATTACACATGACTTACTGCCTAGTATATCCATGGTTGACCACCTCTGGGTTCTGCTACTTACATAGTAGTAAGTAATCGTGTGGACATCCTAAGCACTTACAGCCATTACACATTACTTACTGCCTAGTATATCTATGGTTGATCACCTCTGGGTTCTGCTACTTACATAGTAGTAAGTAATCGTGTAGACCTCCTTAGTACTTACAGCAATTACACATGACTTACTGCCTAGTATATCCATGGTTGACCCACCAAGGTTCTGCCACCTTCATATTGCTAAGTAATCATGTGGACATCCTAAGCACTTACAGCCATTACACATTACTTACTGCCTAGTATATCCATGGTTGATCACCTCTGGGTTCTGCTACTTACATAGTAGTAAGTAATCGTGTGGACCTCCTTAGCACTTACGGCCGTTCTGCACAACTTTTTGCCTAGTATATGCTTGGTCGACCACCTCTGGTTTCTGCTTCCTACATAGTAGTAAGTAATCGTGTGGACCTCCTAAGCACTTACAGCCATTACACATGACTTACTGCCTAGTATATCTATGGTTGACCACCTCTGGGTTCTGCTACTCACATAGTAGTAAGTAATCGTGTAGACCTCCTTAGCACTTACAGCCATTACACATGACTTACTGCCTAGTATATCTATGGTTGACCACCTCTGGGTTCTGCTACTCACATAGTAGTAAGTAATCGTGTGGACCTCCTAAGCACTTACAGCCATTACACATTACTTACTGCCTAGTATATCCATGGTTGACCACCTCTGGGTTCTGCTACTTACATAGTAGTAAGTAATTGTGTGGACCTTCTTAGCACTTACAGCCATTACACATTACTTACTGCCTAGTATATCTATGGTTGACCACCTCTGGGTTCTGCTACTTACATAGTAGTAAGTAATCGTGTGGACATCCTAAGCACTTACAGCCATTACACATGACTTACTGCCTAGTATATCTATGGTTGACCACCTCTGGGTTCTGCTACTTACATAGTAGTAAGTAATCGTGTGGACCTCCTAAGCATTTACAGCCATTACACATGACTTACTGCCTAGTATATCTATGGTTGACCACCTCTGGGTTCTGCTACTTACATAGTAGTAAGTAATCGTGTGGACCTTCTTAGCACTTACAGCCATTACACATGACTTACTGCCTAGTATATCCATGGTTGATCACCTCTGGATTCTGCTACTTACATAGTAGTAAGTAATCGTGTGGACCTTCTTAGCTCTTACGGCCATTACACATTACTTACTGCCTAGTATATCTATGGTTGACCACCTCTGGATTCTGCTACTTACATAGTAGTAAGTAATCGTGTGGACCTTCTTAGCTCTTACGGCCGTTCTGCACAACTTTTTGCCTAGTATATGCTTGGTCGACCACCTCTGGTTTCTGCTTCCTACATAGTAGTAAGTAATCGTGCGGCCCTCCTAAGTTGTGTTAAGTGCGAATATTCACAATTCGAATATTCATTGCAAATTTTGCATATTCGCGAATATGACAAATATAGCACTCCATATTCGCAATTACGAATATTAGTAATTTTCTTACCCCCACAGAACACATCACAGTGATCCCATCCCTCCCTGCTTCCAGCTTGTGGTCTAAAGACGGCTCCTATTCTATTCACTGTATTAGACTGGAGATCGCATTTTCGCAAATATGAAAATATGTGAATATGCGAATATCCTCACTAAAGAATATTAGGAGATAGATGGATAGATAGATAAAATAAATAGTTAATATATAGATAGGCAGATAGTTATCAGCATGTGCATACGTGCAGGCGAAAATAACCGCAATTATATAGACTATGCAAATTTTGCGAATATAGGACGAATATTATGTCCATATATTCGTGAAATATCGCGAATTTGAATATGGCATATGCCGCTCATCACTACTCCTAAGCTCTTACGGCCATTCTGCACAACTTTTTGCCTAGTATGCTTGGTTGACCACCTCTGGGTTCTGCTTCCTACATAGTGGTAAGTAATCGTGTGGACCTCCTAAGCACTTATGGCTGTTCCACATGACTTACTATCTAGTATATACTTGGTTGACCCACCTCAATATTTTGCTACCTGTATGTAATCATATGGACCTCTTAAGCTCTTATGGCTGTTCTACATGACCTACTGCCTAGTATATCCTTGGTTGACCAATGACCACCTCTGGGTTCTGCTACCTACATAGTAGTAAGTAATCCTGTGGACCTCCTAAGCTTTTCTACATGACTTACTGCCTAGTATATCCATGGTTGACCACCTCTGGGTTCTGCTACCTACATAGTAGTAATCACGTGGACCTCCTAAGCTTTTAGGGTCTTTGTACATGACTTACTATCTAGTATATCCTAGGTTGACCCACTTCTACATTTTGCTACAAGTAAGTAATCGTGTGGACCTCCTAAGCACTTACAGCCATTCCACATGACTTACTGTCTAGTATATACTTGGTTGACCCACCTCAATATTTTGCTACCTGTATGTAATCATATGGACCTCTTAAGCTCTTATGGCTGTTCTACATGACCTACTGCCTAGTATATCCTTGGTCGACCAATGACCACCTCTGGGTTCTGCTACCTACATAGTAGTAAGTAATCCTGTGGACCTCCTAAGCTTTTAGGGTCTTTCTACATGACTTAACGCCTAGTATATCCATGGTTGACCACCTCTGGGTTCTGCTACCTACATAGTAGTAATCATGTGGACCTCTTAAGCTTTTAGGGTCTTTCTACATGACTTACTGTCTAGTGTATCCTAGGTTGACCCAATTCTACATTTTGCTACCAGTAAGTAATCATGTGGACCTCCTAAGCACTTACAGCCATTCCACATGACTTACTGCCTAGTATATCCATGGTTGACCACCTCTGGGTTCTGCTACCTACATAGTAGTAATCATGTGGACCTCTTAAGCTTTTAGGGTCTTTGTACATGACTTACTGTCTAGTAGTGTTGCTTGCGAATATGCGCAATACGAATTTTATTCGCGAATATCGCATATTCACGAATTCGCGAATATTCACGAATATAGCACTATATATATTCGTAATTACGAATATTCGTTGTTTTTTTTTTCACAGTACACATCACAGTGATCATCCCTCTCTGCTTCCAGCTTGTGTGGTGTAAAGAAGGCTCTAATACCACTGTATGAGACTGGTGTGCACATTTTCGCATATGCGAAAATTGGCATATGCTAATTTTCGCATATGCGAATTTCCGTTTATGCAAATTTTTATATATGCTAATTTCCGCATATGAAAATTTTCGCATATGCACATTTTTGCATATGCGAAAATAAAACGAGAATATTACGAATATGCGAATATTCACGAATATATGACGAATATTCGTCCATATATTCGCGAATTCGAATATGGCCTATGCCGCTCAACACTACTGTCTAGTATATCCTAGGTTGACCCACTTCTACATTTTGCTACCAGTAAGTAATCATGTGGACCTCCTAAGCACTTACAGCCATTCCACATGACTTACTGCCTAGTATATACTTGGTTGACCACCTCTATATTTTGCTACCTGCTCAGTAGTAATCATGTGGCCCCTTAGGCCTTTTACTCAAAACCCTTTTGCTCTATCTACTCCAGGTTAACCCACTGTACTGGAAACCCACTGCAATGGAGATGTCCCGAATTGAGATAGTTTAAGGGGGGAACCCATCTGTATATGGCTAATCTTGCTTAGCCAAAGTACATACACTGGGGGAGATTTATCAAAACCTGTCCAGAGGAAAAGTTGCTGAGTTGCCCATAACAACCAATCAGATCACTTCTTTCATTTTTAACAAGGCCTCTGCAAAATGGAAGAAGTGATCTGATTGGTTGCTATGGGCAACTCAGCAACTTTTCCTCTGGACAGGTTTTGATAAATCTCCAACCTTACTATACGTATATGGCAGTGGTCGTAAACTGTAGCCCTCCAGATGTTGCAAAACTTCAACTCCCAGCTTGCCCGGACAGCCGAAGGCTGTCCGGGCATGCTGGGAGTTGAAGTTTTGCAACATCTGGAGGGCCAGAGTTTAAGACCACTGGTCCAATAGGACAATCTAGGCCCGGCCTGATTCCCCAAAGATCCCAGCCAACGGCTGTCTGGGCATGCTGGGAGTTGAAGTTTTGCAACATCTGGAGGGCCACAGTTTGAGACCACTTGTGATGTCCCAGTACAGGATATAACGCCACAGTCCTATCAGCTTGAGTCCCTGTACGTCCTCAGGGCTCACCTGCAGTGTTCCCCCATAATGTGTATAAGTTATATATTAAGGGTAAAGGACCTTTGATATGGTCACATGATTGTTAGTCACATGATAATGGTTGTCACATGTTAAAGTCACATGTTTTGTTACCCAGAGAGCACCAGGTGACCAGCTGACCCACAGCTAGCCTATGGGCTCATTGCTCAGCCCCCCTTTATAAGAGGAGGAGGTACTACAATCTCTCTCTTGTGATTCACTTTCTGCTGAGGTCGAGTCCAGTCCAGACGTCTCAGATCCAGTGTCCAGTACATCTGGAGGCCTCAAGCCTAAATTACAGCCACAAGTCAGTAAATCAAGTCATCTCTGTCTGCTGTCACTACCTACAGTCCAGTCAAGTCAATTATAGTCAGTGTGGCTGCGCTAAAGTCTGACAAAGTCACTGCAAGTCCCAGCAAGCTGCGAGGTCTCCTGTGTTACTGGTCACCTCTCTGGGATCCTGGCCGAGCTGTAAAGACTGTACCATCTGTCTACCTCAGAAAACCTACCGTTAAAGGTGTTCTCCGGTGGAAAACATTTTATTTAAAGGGGTTCTCTAGTGGAAAACTTTTTTTTTTTTTTATCAACAGAGGTGTCAGCAGAGAGCACTGTGGTCATGTTGTCAGCAGAGAGCTCTGTGTTCCAAAAAGAAAATAATTACCTCTGTAGTATTCAGCAGCTAATAAGTACTGGAAGGATTAAGATTTTTAATAGAAGTAATTTACAAATCTGTTTAACTTTCCGGCACTAGTTGATTTAAAAAAAAAAAAGTTTTCCACTGGAGTACCCCTTTAAATCAACTGGTGCCAGAAAGTTAAAGGGGTATTCCAGGCAAAACCTTTATATATATATATATATATATATATATATATATCAACTGGCTCTGGAAAGTTAAACAAATTTGTAAATTACTTCTATTAAAAAATCTTATTCCTTCCAATAGTTATTAGCTTCTGAAGTTTTCTGTCTAACTGCTCAATGATGATGTCACGTCCCGGGAGCTGTGCATGATGGAAGAATATCCCCATAGGAGCTGCACAGCTCCCGGGACGTGAGTCATCAGAGAGCAGTTAGACAGAAAACAACAACTCAACTTCAGAAGCTAATAACTATTGGAAGGATTAAGATTTTTTAATAGAAGTAATTTACAAATCTGTTTAACTTTTCGGAGCCAGTTCATATATAAAAAAAATGTTTTGGCCTGGAATACCCCTTTAAACAGTTTTGTAAATGACTTCTATTAAAAAAAATCTTTACCCTTCCAGTACTTTTTAGCAGCTGTATGCTACAGAGGAAATTATTTTCTTTTTGAATGTCTTTTTTGTCTTGTCCACAGTGCTCTCTGCTGACACCTCTGTCCGTGTCAGGAACTGTCCAGAGCAGGAGAAAATCCCCATAGCAAACCTATGCTGCTCTAGACAGGTCCTGATAAGGGCATCAGGTGTCAGCCGAGAGCACTGTGGACAAGACAAAAAAGAAATTCAAAAATAAAACAATTTCCTCTGTAGCATACATCCAGCTGTTTAAAAGTACTGGAAGGGTAAAGATGTTTTAATAGAAGTAATTTACAAATCTGTTTAACTTTCTGGCACCAGTTGATTTAAAAAAAAGAATGTTTTCCACCGGAGTACTCCTTTAACCCTAACCTGGCCTTGGATTATTATTTGCCCTGCCTAAACTAGGACTAGCGGTGCTACTGTTTTGGTGGTTCTTGCTTAAAACCACGCCCTGGCGTCACGAACACAAAGGGGTTAACAACACCTGCCCCTGGGCTACAACTCCTGCCCCGTACACCTCACTTCACACCCCGCGGCTTCGCCACACACTGCTTTATGGTGTAGTAAAAGCTCATTGGAAGTCATTTTAATTCATGTCGGGTACCCGTCTTATTTTGCGCCGGCGGGGGCCTCACCTTGACATCATCCGTAATTTATGTTGATTGATAATATTGTGACATTATTTCTCCCGACCTTTGTGCGTTTCCCGTGCGTTAAGGATGTGTGGGTGCGGTATAGATTGCTCTTTACACAAGCCTATAATTTGGCTCCTGACCCGCGGTGTGAACCCTCTGCCGCGCCATTTATACGGCGCATTCATTATATACACATGATTAGAGACGTAACTCATCTGTCCTATTGAAATATCACACACACGCGCGCTCAATTTTTAATTCCGCGACTTTTTAATTACCTGGTTGCCTGGAGCCTTATTATTTATTGACGCCGGCACTTTCCCAGGGTGCGCACAAGTTCCCTCCGCTTCTCTATCGAGGCTTAGCCAATTGAAAATGTTATGGGGGAGAGTTTATCTAGGAGATAGAACCTGCCAGCGGAGCAAGGAGTCTCCAGATCTGCCGCGGCTGTCTTTACTGGTTATCCACATTGATTTCGTGTACCATTCAGTCAATCACAACCTTGTCGAGTTTGTCGATGATCCCATAGGTGTCTGTCACGTAGAAGTGCTGACACAGCGGGTTGTCAGATCTGGAGGCTTTGTCTTTAGATGGAAAGAAAGGAAAATAATATGACTAAATGAATGAAAAACTCCAGGTTTCTATTTCATTCCAGCATCCAGCTTCATCCATGCATTTTATTACTGTAACTGGGTCATGGGATCACCAGTCTCATCCATAGAAAATCGCAATGTTTAATGGGTCAATGCTGGGTCAGCTAATTTCCTGTGAAGTACAGGATGATATCATCACCTATCATATTGTTTCTACTAGCTCCCAGAACCTTCCTCTCCAGCTCTATCTGTATACTGCTGCTGCTATCTCTATGGGATCAGGATTTATTGTAGTTATACCCCTCCCCTCCATCTCTAGCTGTATACTGCTGCTGTTATCTTCACAGTTATAGGATATATAGTAGTTATACACCTCAACACCAGCTCTATCTGTATACTGATGCGTTTTGTATGAGCTCAGGATATTTTGCATTATACACCTCCCCTCCAGCTTTATCTGTACACTGCTGCTGCTATTTTTATGGGATCAAGATGTATGGTAGTTATACAACTTTCCTCTAGATCTATTAACTGCTACCTCTATGGGATTAGGATATACAGTAGTTATACCCCCCCCCCAGCTCTATCTGTATACTACTGCTGCTATCTATATGAAATCAGGATATATAGTAATTATACACCTCCCCTCCAGCTCTATCTGTATACTGCTGATGCTACCTCGTTGGGATCAGATTATATAGTAGTTATACACATCCCCTCCAGCTCTATCTGTATACTGCAGCTGCTATCTTTATAGAATCGGGATATAGAGTAGTTATAAACCTCCTACAGCTCTATCTGTATACTGCTGCTATCTCTATGGTATCAGGATAGATAGCGGTTTTACACCACCCCTCCAGGTCTATCTGTATACTGCAGCAGTATATATCCTGATCCCATAGAGATAGCAGCAGTATACAGATAGAGTTGGAGGAGAGGTGTATAAATACTATATATTTTGATCCCATAGAGATAGCAGCAGTATACAGATAGAGTTGGAGGAGAGGTGTATAAATACTATATATCCTGATCCCATAGAGATAGCAGCAGTATACAGATAGAGTTGGAGGAGAGGTGTATAAATACTATATATTTTGATCCCATAGAGATAGCAGCAGTATACAGATAGAGTTGGAGGAGAGGTGTATAAATACTATATATTTTGATCCCATAGAGATAGCAGCAGTATACAGATAGAGTTGGAGGAGAGGTGTATAAATACTATATATTTTGATCCCATAGAGATAGCAGCAGTATACAGATAGAGTTGGAGGAGAGGTGTATAAATACTATATATTTTGATCCCATAGAGATAGCAGCAGTATACAGATAGAGTTGGAGGAGAGGTGTATAAATACTATATATTTTGATCCCATAGAGATAGCAGAGCTGGAGGAGAGATGTATAATTAATATATATCCAGATATAGCAGCATGATATTCCATGTTTACTAAAAGGACCATACCTTTAAGGCCCAGATGTGATTTCCTTAAGGAAAATACAACATAAAGAACATGTATTGAAAATCAATGTACAATTATAAAATGAGAGTCATGAAGAAGTGAAGGGTTCGGTAATAACTCCTTACCACGTTCCGCGCCTCCTATAACTAACGCAGGTCAAGAACGCGCTCGCCAGAAACTTGCCCAAGTGGAAATCCCGGTTAAGAAGCGGTATTGTCATCTGATAATGGAATCCTTCTCATACATAATCCTCATTATCAGGTGATAACCAGCTGCGCGCTGACACTTGTAATCACCCGCTATTATCGCCGAATATCAACTCGCGCCCCCATTTGTCAGTCATCTGGGAAATCTGCATAATTTATGCCGGCTGGTTGGAATTTCATTACCATTTTATTGAAATCTTGTGTTTAAAAAAAAAAAAATTTAAAAATAAATGAAATATGAAATGTATTATTACAGTCTAAAAATCAGACGATTGTTTGACGCTGTTACCTGATTTATCCTGCAGGAGTGAACTTTTGCAGTGAGGTCTTTTTTTATATATATATATATATATATATATATATATATATATAATGCAACCAGTCCTCAAAGGTATACAAAGGAGAGAATATTAGGTCCAGTATGGTACAATATTAAAATATTTATTAAATTAAATTAAAAGACTTAAAGGGGTATTCCAGGCAAAAACTTTTTTTTATATATCAACTGGCTCCGGAAAGTTAAACAGATTTGTAAATTACTTCTATTAAAAAAATCTTAATCCTTCCAATAGTTATTAGCTTCTGAAGTTGAGTTGCTATTTTCTGTCTAAATGCTTTCTGATGACTCATGTCCCGGGAGCTGTCCAGTTCCTATGGGGATATTCTCCCATCATGCACAGCTCCCGGGACGTGACATCATCATTTAGCAGTTAGACAGAAAACTTCAGAAGCTAATAACTATTGGAAGGATTAAGATTTTTTAATAGAAGTCATTTACAAATCTGTTTAACTTTCCGGAGCCAGTTGATATATATAAAAAAGTTTTTGCCTGGAATACCCCTTTAATATTGTGCCGTACTGAACCTAATATTCTTTCCTTTGTATACCTGGTTGCTGGTTGCACTAATATATATATATATATAGTAATGACCGTAAATGTTGCCCCCCCTTAATTTTTTCTAGAAAATGAAGTATTTCTCACAGAAAAGGATTGCAGTAACACATGTTTTCCTATACACATGTTTATTCCCTTTGTGTGTATTGGAACTAAACCAAAAAGGGGGAAAAAAAAGCAAATTGGACATAATGTCACACAAAACTCCCAAAAAACTCCAAAAACTCAAAAAAGGGGCTGAAAATTATTGGCACCTTTTCAAAATTGTGTATAAATAAGATTGTTTTGAGCATGTGATGCTTCTTTAAACTCACCTGAGTCAAGTAACAGGTGTGGGCAATATGAAAATCCTACCTGAAAGCAGATAAAAAGGAGAGAAGTTCACTTAGTCTTTGCATTGTGTGTCTGTGTGTGCAATACTAAGCATGGACAACAGAAAGAGGAGAAGAGAACTGTCTGAGGACTTGAGAACCAGAATTGTGGAAAAATGATCAACAATCTCAAGGTTACAAGTCCATCTCCAGAGATCTAGATTTGCCTTTGTCCACAGTGCGCAACATTATCAAGAAGTTTGCAACTCATGGCACTGTGGTGAAAGGTGTCAACGCAGGATAGTCCGGATGGTGGATAAGCAGCCCCAAACAAGTTCCAAAGATATTCAAGCTGTCTTGCAGGCTCAGGGAGCATCAGTGTCAGCGCGAACTATCTGTCGACATTTAAATGAAATGAAATGCTATGGAGGAGACCCAGGAGGACCCCACTATGGAGGAGACCCAGGAGGACCCCACTATGGAGGAGACCCAGGAGGACCCCACTGCTGACACACTGCTGAGACATAAAAAAGCAAGACTACATTTTGCCAAAATGAACTTGAGTAAGCCAAAATCCTTCTGGGAAAACGTCTTGTGGACAGATGAGACCAAGATAGAGCTTTTTGGTAAAGCCCATCATTCTACTGTTTACTGAAAACGGAATGAGGCCTACAAAGAAAAGAACACAGTACCTACTAGGGATCGACCGATTATCGGTATGGGCGATATTATCGGCCAATAATCACGGTTTTGGGAATTATCGGTATCGGCACCGTCCCCACCACACCGTGAACGCCCCCCCGACCCGCCGCACCGCACTGCGACCGCCCCCCCGACCCGCCGCACCACACCGCGTCGCACCCCCCACCGCACTGCCCCGGCCCCATTGCCTCCCCCATCCCCGGTTTTATAATTACCTGTTCCCGGGGCCCACGCTACTTCTTGCTCCTGCTGTGTCCTGCGTTACACTGTGCGCAATGACGAGTGACGTGACGTGCGCACCGTGACGTCACCGTCAGTACGCACAGTGACAGTTTAGGAGGATGCCACCGGAGCCAGATGTGGAGTGGACCCCGGGAACAGGTAATTATAAAACCGGGGATGGGGAAGGCAATGGGGCCAGTGCGGTGCGGGGGGTCGGTCGCAGGCCGGGGGGGGGCTGTCGCGGGTGCGATTCAGCGGGTCGGGGGGGCGGTCGCAGTGCTGTGCGGTGGTGGGGGGAGCGGTGGCGGTGATAGGTCTCAGGACCCCCGGACAGGCAGGGGGAGAGAAGCGGGTGGAGGTGGTGGCCTATGGCACCGCAAAAGCCACTGCAGTGCATTGATTTAAAGCGCCCGCTTTAAATCAATGATCTGCAGTGGTGTCGGGGGGGGGGGGGGGGGGATAAATAGCCGATAACTTATACCGGAATATCGGTATAAGTTATCGGCTATCGGCCCTAGCCTCCACCGATTATCGGTATCGGCCCTAAAAAAACGATATCGGTTGATCCCTAGTACCTACAGTGACATATGGTGGAGGTCAGTGATGTTTTGGGTTGTTTTTCTGCCTCTGGCACTGGGGGCCTTGAATGTGTACAAGGCATCATGAAATCTGAGGATTACCAATGGATTTTGGGTGGCACTGTACAGCCCAGCGTCAGAAAGCTGGGTTTGTGTCCGGGATCTTGGGTCTTCCAGCAGGACAATGACCCCAAACATATGGCAAAAAGCCCCAGAAATGGATGACAACAAAGTGCTGGAGAGTTCTGAAGTGTCAGCAATGAGTCCAGATCTAAATCCCATTGATCACCTGTGGAGAAAAATTTCAGGGGTGCCAACATTTATGGCCATGACTGTAGATAGATAGATGTGAGATAGATAGATAGATAGATAGATAGATAGATAGATAGATAGAAAATGGATATTAGATAGAAAAAAGAAAGAAAGAAATAAGATAGAAAGATAGACAGACAAATAGTAGATAGATACATAAATAGATAGCTATAAGATGTATCAGATAAGAGAAAGAAAGAAAAATAAATGAGATAGATAGATGATAGAGCAATATGAGAAAGATAGATAGATAGATATGATAGATAGATGATAGAGCGATATAAGAAAGATAGATAGATAGGTATGATAGATAGATATGAGATAGATAGATAGATAAGATGATAGATATACAGATAGATAAGATAGATAGATATGAGATAGATAGATAGATATGAGATAGAAAGATAGATAGATATGAATAGATAGATCGATAGATATGAGATAGATAGATAGATATGAATAGATAGATCGATAGATATGAGATAGATAGATAGATAGATAGATAGATAGATAGATAGATAAGATGATAGATAGATGGATAGATAGATATGAGAGATAGATAGATAGATAGCTATGAGATATATATGAGATACATAGATATGAGATACATAGATATAAGATAGATAGATAGATATGAGATAGATAGATATGAGATGGATAGATAAATAGATAGATATGAGATAGATAGATAGATAGATAGATAGATAAGATGATAGATAGATAGATAGATATGAGATAGATAGATATGAGATGAGATGGATAGATAGATAAATAGATAGATATGAGATAGATAGATAAGATGATAGATAGATATGAGATAGATAGATAAGATGATAGATAGATATGAGATAGATAGATAGATATGAATAGATAGATCGATAGATATGAGATAGATAGATAGATAGATAGATAGATAGATAGATAAGATGATAGATAGATGGATAGATAGATATGAGAGATAGATAGATAGATATGAGATATATATGAGATACATAGATATGAGATAGATAGATAGATAGATAGATATGAGATATATATGAGATACATAGATATGAGATAGATAGATAGATATGAGATAGATAGATATGAGATGGATAGATAGATAGATAGATATGAGATAGATAGATAGATAAGATGATAGATAGATAGATAGATAGATATGAGATAGATAGATAGATATGAGATGAGATGGATAGATAGATAGATAAGATGATAGATAGATATGAGATAGATAGATAGATATGAGATAGATAGATAGATAGATAGATAGATATGAGATAGATAGATAAGATGATAGATAAATATGAGATAGATAGATAAGATGATAGATAGATATGAGATAGATAGATAGATAGATATGAGATAGATAGATAAGATGATAGATAGATAAGATGATAGATAGATAGATAGATATGAGATAGATAGATATGAGATGGATAGATAGATATGAGATAGATAGATAGGAGATAGATATGAGATAGATAGATATGAGATAGATAGATAGGAGATAGATATGAGATAGATAGATATGAGATAGATAGATAAGATGATAGATAGATATGAGATAGATAGGTATGAGATAGATAGATATGAGATAGATAGATATGAGATAGATAGATAGATAGATGTGTAGTATGGCGTCCTCTCCTCTTCGCAGTCTGCAGATCCTTGAAGTGTTTAGTACAGAGCAGTAATGATGTCGGTAGTATATATTATTCTCATTATATATATATATATCTGTAGTGCGCCCTTGCAGCGCTGCCTGTCACATATTTCCCCGGCCGGGCCCGTCATCCGCCGCAGATACAATCCCTTTGATATGTTCCTTAAATAGCTGGAGCATGCAAATCAGCCTAAGTGTGGCGCTGAGCGTCTCCCTTTGATGCCTGCTGGTTTTTGAGCCAGATTCAGGTCCCAGTGATGTTCGGGGGGATGTAACAAATTACGCCCTACTTTTTTGTGCGTCTCAGATATTTTCTTCTACCCTTCCCTGACAATCTTGGGTCCCCGCTGTAGAGGTACAATATGGCAGGTGATCATTACCATCCAGGCGCTGGGGGACGCGGCTCTTTTCATCTTTAAGTATCCGACTGATAAGTATCTAAGCAATGACAAATTGCTCGCTTATCTGCGTATCTACGACACAGGAAGCTGGGATGGAATATCTCTGGAGTCAAAGATGGAGCTTAAATACTATTGGGGGAGATTTATCAAAACCTGTTCAGAGGAAAAGTTGCTGAGTTGCCCATAGCAACCAATCAGAGCGCTGCTTTCATTTTTAACAAGGCCTCTGCAAAATGAAAGAAGCGATCTGATTGGTTGCTATGGGCAACCGGGCAACTTTTCCTCTGGACAGGTTTTGATAAATCCCCAACCTTACTATACGTATATGGCAGTGGTTTAAACTGTGGTCCTCCAGCTGTTGCGAAACTTCAACTCCCAGCATGCCCGGACAGCCAACGGCTGTCCGGGCATGCTGGGAGTTGAAGTTTCGCAACATCTGGAGGGCCACAGTTTGAGACCACTGCTAAATGAAAGAAGCGATCTGATTGGTTGCTATGGGCAACTCAGCAACTTTTCCTCTGGACGGGTTTTGATAAATCTCCCCCATATCTCCCGTCACTAATAGGTCCCTTTTATCCATTTAGACATGAAAATATCGAAATTATGTGACACAAGAACAGTTATGGTGCTGGCTAGCTGGGAGTTGTAGTTAGGGTTGCCACCTGGCCAGTATTTTGGCCATCCTGATGGTATTTTTTATATTAAAAATACCGGCAATGCAATGGCCGGTATTTACCCAACCAATCTTCCAACTACAGGAAAGTTGTACCATATACTATACCAGTGTTTCCCAACCAGAGAGCCTCCAGCTGTTGCAAAACTACAACTCTACAACGACCGTCACGCCCCCTCCCATAGACATGAATGGAGGGGGTGTGGTGTGACCTCACTAGGGGGAGTGGCCATGAAGTCACGTCCATGTCTCGGAGGCAGCGCACAGAATGCCAGGGGCTTCACCGAGATTGCGGGGGTTCCCAGTGGTGGGACCCCTGCGATCATACATCTTATCCCCTATCCTTTGGATAGGGGATAAGATGTGTGGTGTCCCACGAGTGTATGGGCAGGACCACGGGTGTAGCGGTGGGATCAGATGGTATTAACCCTGTGGGGCAAGATGTTGTTAACCCCTAGTGTTCGTGACGCCAGTGTGGTTTTAGAGTTCCGGAACACCACAAGACCAGTTTCCCCGCTATCCCAGTTGCTAGTAGTGAAATGAGAGTCCACGACCAGTAATGGTCAAACGGAGGCTTTACTGAGTATAAGACAAATGGAATTATATTCACAGCTAAGGCCAGATTACCCAGAGAGGTGGCCAGGACCCAGAAGGACCTCACGGCTTGCTAGACCAATATACTTGCAATTAACTTGACTCGAGATTGGACTTGACTTGACTATATGCAGGACTTGACTACTTGTAGTGACAGCAGACATAGACTTGTGACTTACTGGAATGACTGTAGCTTTTGGGGTCTTCCAGATGCTGATCATTTGTACTCTGGTGAGATCTCTGGTGTTAACTGTTCCTTAGCAAAAACTTGATGGTACAAGAGCGTGAATTGTAATGGCCGCCCCTTTATATAGCGGGGGGCTGGAGTAAAGCCCATTGGTCAAGCTGTTGGTCTTAGGTTAAGCTGGTGCTCTCTGGGAGAACATGTGACAACAAATCATGTGACTTAATAACAACATGTGACAGACTTACACAGGTCCTTTGTACTACCTATGCATAAGGATACGGTCTAGGCATTAAAGTGATATACACAACATTCTGGAAACAACAGGGGAAGACCTCGCAGGGGAGCCCCCACTAGGGGTGTGAATCGCCAAGAATTTGGCGATTCGATTCGAATCGCGATACCAGTGTGACGATTCGATATATCCCGATATATCGCGATACCGTCTAGGTGACGATACATCGCGATATATCCCGATACATCGCCCACCTGGGAGCATTCATAGATCCCAATAGACGCTGCTGTCAGCTTTGACAGCGGCGATCTAGTAGTCCGGTGCTCACTTTTCTCATGTTATCCCGTCCGGGCTGCAAAATAAAAGAAAACGCACTTTATCTTACCTGCCAACGAGCCCCCGGAGCTCCGGTACAGGTGTTCGGGCTGTATTCTTCTTACTTCCTGTTAGCCCGGCACGTCACACGGAGCTTCAGCCTATCACTGGCCGCAGCGATGTCCCGCCTCTGCTGGTGATAGGCTGAAGCTCCATGTGACGTGTCGGGCTAACAGGAAGTAAGAAGAATACAGCCCGGGGAGCCAAAACCTGTACCGGAGCTCCGGGGGCTCGTTGGCAGGTAAGATAAAGTGCGTTTTCTTTTATTTTGCAGCCCGGACGGGATAACATGGGAAAAGTGTGCACCGGACTGCTCCTTTAATAGCCAGCCGCGGCGATCGCCGCATGCTGGCTATTAGCGGCGGCCCCCGGCTACGGAAATCAGCCGGGGGTTGCATAGTACGGAGCAGGCACGAGTCGGAGCCCGCTCCATACACCCAGAGCGACACCGTGTCAGATCCGGCCTGCCCGGCTCCACAAATGTGGAACTTTTATCTCCTGATGCCCAGGACATGCTGTTCCGGGCATCAGGAGATAAAAATTCCACATCCCTAAAAGAATCGATTCAAAAATATTTTGAATCGATTCAGTATCGGCAAATGAAAAAATCGCGATTATCGCGAGAATCGATTTTTTCTTACATCCCTAGCCCCCACGTCCATGTACTGGGACATTACAGATGTATAAAGCCGGAATACCCCTTTAAATACTCTGTACTGCTCTACTCTATCCCCTTTATAACCCTCATGTTTGTGATCTCCCGTTTTGTTCTCACTTTTCACAACGGCAGAAATGTGAATAGCAGTTGTATATGCTGTCAGCAATGATAGAGGAGCGAGGAGGATATTGTGTATAGTGCGGCGGGCGGTGATACATAATAAAAGCATTGCAGTTTTTTTTAACAACACTTATCATCCCTAACAAAACAGGTGAAAAAGCAGCAAAGAAAAAAGGTGTCATATCTGTATTAATGCAATGAAGAAGCCCAGCGCTTGTATATATACTGTAAACTGCTCCCAGATAATGTATTTCTCTCCTCTTATAAATAGTTCATGTACAGGCCTGTTACAATGGTAGGGCGGTGGAGTGGTCCTTGTCTGCCTGAATTGAAGCCGTATACAATGTGAGAGTGGAATATAACACTTATCATCCCGCAGTCAACCTAATGCTGCCTCTCTCTTATTGTATCAGAACAATGGGACATGAGACTGTGACAACCAGGAATCCAGAAACTAGAATAGACTAGTAAAACCAGTGATCAAACATGCGAGAGGCAACATACTGCCCCATCATCTGCCACCCCAGAGGTGTGGGTATAGGGAGCGCCACTAAAGACTTCAATGCTACAGAAAAAAGCTGCTTTATTATATTATAATACTGCCTCTTCTGTACAAAAATGCAACTACTATAATACTGCCCCCTATTTTCAAGAATATAACTACTATAATACTGCTCCTATATACAAGAATATAACTACTATAATACTACCTCCTATATACAAGAATATAACTACTATAATACTACCTCCTATATACAAGAATATAACTACTATAATACTACCTCCTATATACAAGAATATAACTACTATAATACTGCTCCTATATACAAGAATATAACTACTATAATACTGCTCCTATATACAAGAATATAACTACTATAATACTGCTCCTATATACAAGAATATAACTACTATAATACTGCTCCTATATACAAGAATATAACTACTATAATACTGCTCTTATATACAAGAATATAACTACTATAATGCTGCTCCTATATACAAAAATATAACTACTATAATACTACCTCCTATATACAAGAATATAACTACTATAATACTGGCTCCTATATACAAGAATATAACTACTATAATACTGCTCCTATATACAAGAATATAACTACTATAATACTGCTCCTATATACAAGAATATAACTACTATAATACTACCTCCTATATACAAGAATATAACTACTATAATACTGCCTTCTATATACAAGAATATAACTACTATAATACTGCTCCTATATACAAGAATATAACTACTATAATACTCCTCCTATATACAAGAATATAACTACTATAATACTGCTCCTATATACAAGAATATAACTACTATAATACTGCCTTCTATATACAAGAATATAACTACTATAATACTGCCTTCTATATACAAGAATATAACTACTATAATACTGCTCCTATATACAAGAATATAACTACTATAATACTGCTCCTATATACAAGAATATAACTACTATAATACTGCTCCTATATACAAGAATATAACTACTATAATACTGCTCCTATATACAAGAATATAACTACTATAATACTACCTCCTATATACAAGAATATAACTACTATAATGTTGTGTACACCGCTGCAGGGGCAGACTGACCAGCCGGTCCATTCGGCCGTGGTCCGAAGGCCCCGCCAGGTAAAGGGCCCGCTTCAGCTGCTGAGGATTAAGGACACTTGTCCAGGATCCCCAGTCAGACAAGCGCTACTTTCAGGTGATGTCTTTCTCTATATATAAATATCCCTGACACAGGGACATCACTCACCCTCACATGAAGCGTGAGTGATGTCCCTGAGTGGGAGGCCTGTCAGCTCTCGCCCCGTCCTCTTCCTGTGCTGGGGGGCGGAGCTAACAATCAGGTGACCTTCATTCCTGCGCTGCTGTCTGTGTCTGCTGAACATAGGCAGAGCAGGAGCAGCGCAGGAATGAAGGTCACCTGATTGTTAGCTCCGCCCCTAGCACAGGAAGAGGACGGGGCGAGAGCTGACAGGCCTCCCACAGAGTGGCCGCTTCATGTGAGGGTGAGTGATGTCCCTGTGTCCTGCCTCTTTCCCCCTGATTCCCTCCTCCAGTGTCCACAGGTCACCAACAGGTCACATCACCAGAACAATTTTCGGGAAAAATCACGGTAAAAATGGTGCGGTTTTACCACAATTTTTCTAAATCGCGGTAAAACTGTGCCATTTTTGCCGCAATTTTTCAAAAAAATTGTTCTGGTAATGTGACCTATTGGTGACCTGTGGACACTGGAGGAGGGAAAGTGACCCCACTGGGGCGACAACATGTGAACACACTGCCTGTTTATTTATCATTAACCCCTTAAGGGTACATTCACATGCACAGGATCTGCTGCATATTTTTGCTGCATATTTTGTGCAGCTGACTTTGTAACCCATTAGCTTCAATAGGTAGCAAAATCAGCTGCGCAAAATATACAGCAGATCCTGTACTTGTGAACGTACCCTAAGTGCTTATTCACACGGACGGATCCGCAGCGTATTTTACGGTGCGGATCCGCCGGCAATGGACTCTACAGTGCTGCCTCCATCTGTGTCTGCTCATAGCGGCAATCCCCCGCTAAGAGCAGACACTCTTCGAGGTGCATGTTCGCTGTGCGCATGCGCAGTATACTCGCACACATCGCAGCCGCTCCTCCTGTTCCCTGAGCTAGGCCAAGAGCAGCCGCGATGTGTGCGAGTATACTGCGCATGGGCGCGGCGAACATGCACATCAAAGCATGTCTGTTCGTAGCGGCGGATTGCCGCTATGAGCAGACACAGATGGAGGCAGCACTGTAGGGTCCATTGTCGGCGGATCCACACCGTAAAATACTCTGCGGATCCGTCCGTAGGACACAAGGGGTACATGTACGCACAGTGCCTGCTCCCACTCCCTCGGCTAATGCCAGACATCACCAATCAGGCTGATGTCCGAATAGGGGTGGGGCAGAGGTGTGGCCGACTGGGGGCCCTTGCTTTATTTGGTCCGGGGGCTCTTATTGTTGTCAGTCCGCCCCTGCACCGCTGTCTTGTCATTGCTCATCTGCCGCTCCAGGAGAACATTATCATAACATGTGAAGATTGGATAAGTACATCTTTTTAGAGTAAATCTGGTTTGTTCTTGGATTGACTCTCACTCACGCTGAGCTCCCTCTTGGGACTTTCTCTGTCGCATTGTGAGCAAATCATAACCGGATTATATACATACAAAGCTGTGTTTATTACAGATTTTTGCAACATGAATATTTTTCTCTAAGATCTGAGCAGACGGTAACGTTTTCCTCTAAGCGCTCAGCACACGGCCAGGTAGACAATGGAAAGCTCCTTCACGAAAAGCGATTATGGAGTTTGGAAGTAGATTGTCCGCCAACCAAGGTCAATCGTCTACACTGCGCGTCCTCCTGCTCCTGGACTATCACAGGTTTAAGCCTTATCAGTTCACCTAATTATATCATGTAGAAAAACTTAAAGGGGTACTCCGCCCCTAGACATCTTATCCCCTATCCGAAGGATAGGGGATAAGATGTCTGATCGTGGGGGTCCCGCAATCTCTCCTGCAGCACCCCTGTCATCTGGTGCACAGAGCGAGCTTTGCTCACTGCCTGATGACTGGCATTGCAGGGGCCACCCTCTCATGATGCCCCGCCCCCTCAATGCAAGTCTATGGGAGGGGGCGTGACGGCCGTCACGCCCCCTCCCATAGACTTGCATTGAGGGGTAGGGGATAAGAAGTCTAGGGGCGGAGTACCCCTTTAAGTATAATACCAGCGTATTATAAGCTGGTGTTTATTTCTGGAGACTTCCCGTGAATTGGCCTTCGGATTCCATTTAGATTTGGATTCACACATGGACAGTGAATTTTGTCTTAAGACAGGAGTCCCTGCTTCTATTGACAGAGCTGTGAGACGTATACTGTACTGAATGTTTAGCCGATAAGTTAACCTTTGCTGGGTCAGGCATGGATCACCTGGTGAGTGTAACTACAATGCATCATCACATACCTCCAGGCAACCCGAGGAGCAGGGACTTTTGCCTTTGACAGGAGTCCCTGCTATATGTACAGGAGCAGGGACTCTTGAAAAAAAAAAAAGTTCCTGGTTCAGTATGCTCTTTCCATGGCACCCTATGCTACTGGCGTAGGGGGCTAAAAAAAACTATGTACAGAAGCAGGGACTCTTGTCAAAAACTTAAGTTCCTGCTCCTGTACATAGTGAATGACAGGCATACTCTATACGCCTTGCTGCTCAGATAGAAGCAAACATTTGCTCCTTCATACTGTTTTAGGGTGGATCACTCTGTCTCCATGCTCCTCTTGTCATATGTGCTGTACCAATGTTTTAAGCATTGATTGCATGACCCATTGTCATTGGCAGTCATGGTCACATGATTACTGCTAAAAAACAGTAGCACAGCACAAGTGACATAAAAGGTAAAGAAAACGTGTCATCAAAAAATGATCTATTGTGTAAATCAAGTTTTTATGTTAACCAAAAAATGTTGATGATTTTTCTAACTTTCCATTTTATTATCTCTATTTTGAAATAATCCTGAAATTGTACAGTTCCTATTCTGGCCACTAGGCCTAAAACTAAGCTGAGACTTCCTGCTCTGTACAGATCACTTTCTATCAGTCTCCTCCTTATCATCACAGACAGGATTACAGTGAAAGCTGAACCCAGTGAATAGATAACAAAAGCCACATAATAGCTGTTGCTGACATATCAGCCTCCCCTTCCCAGTAAATTGACCTCTGAAAAGGTAGCTCAGCACAGACACCTTTATCATTCATGTGAATTGTCAATTGTTGCCTGTGTCCATGCGGCCTGCTGTAAAGTATATCTGTAAATGCTGTTAAAAACAGCCCAGGCAAGATGGCTTCCCCAATTAAAATGTACAAAAAATTATGAAAAAAAAAATTACAATTAAATAAAAACAGAATAGAAAAAGAAAAGAAAATATTTCAGTATTCGGTATTCAGTAATCGTTAAAAAAAAAAAAAAAAAAAGGTGATTAGGGGTAGAGTAGCAAGGCATACAGTGTATGCCTGCACGCTCAATGTACAGGAGCAGGGAGGGACTCCTGTCCTTGACAGGAGTCCCTGCTTCCCTACTGGTCAAAATAAATCTTGAAAAATTCAGATGCGTACAAATCTGAATTTCTAGACAAATTTAGACCATAATCAGTTGGTTGCAACAACATTTGCTCATCTCTCCTAGACACCATTCACTTGCATGAACACCCAAGACCCCCAATCACTGGATAGGACACCAATTTGTATTTCCCAAAAAGCCTTTTTTTAGGATAAGTCAACCGAGACCACATTTTAGTCAATACTTAAAAAGTTGAAAAATGTGAAGACTGAACTACTGGGGGCATTTATCATTGTCTTTAGAATTTATTTATTTATTTATTTTTTGTAGATTTGTCTCTATTTTTTGCGCATTTTCAATTTACACTTTTTTTTTAAAAAAAGAGCGTACAGGACAGATGTTAAGGGTTAGTCTTGTGCAGCGGTAATGAATTTATCAACTGCGATTTTCGCAAAAAAAATTACAAACCCCCCCCCCCAAGAAGGTGCAATTCTACACCAGCCCAGACCTAGCGTAGCTTTTTGGTGAATGTGAAGAGTGAAATTTCAGAAAATGTGTATCCTCCAGAAAAAAGAGTCACGCAAAAAAAAAAAAGAAAAAACATGCAAAAAAAAAAAAAAACTAAAAAATTTACTAAATCACACACATCTTGGTAAATGCCCCCCACCCCTCCACCCCTATGTCTTCAGAGCTGGAATCCCCTGTACTCTAGTGGTCAAACCAGTTTCTTTACCAATTAGATTCTTTTGTTCTTCTTAGTGACTAATTCCGATTCAGACCACAGAACCACTTAATTACCGTTTTTTCTCCCCATTTCTGGTTTTACTCTGAAGCTCACATCAAGATGTCCTCTGATCTCCTCGTATATTCATTAGATCTGAAAAATAGCGGAGCCGGTTTTGATAATTTTCCTAGAGAACTCAGCATCAATTATTTTTCCGGCTCAAAGTGCCACTTACCAACGCCGACCCTACTCTGTAATAAAGATTCATCAGACCTTCATAATTGCAACCTTAAATAACAGCTATTGAAATATATTAGCGCGTTCTTAACTCGCTGTATTTAGGGAGATTGTTAGCCCACTAGTCATGCAATCAAGTTAAAAAGACTTGGGCAATCGTAAGTGCTATTAATACTAGGTCTTGATTTCCGTAATCTGTATCAATATCAGTCTGTCGCTTCTTTTCTTTTACTCCTACACATGTCTGAATATTTATTATAGATCTCCGCCAATATTTGCTCTAAAGACTCTCTAGGACCACTCATAGGTAGATGCCATGTCCAACTCGGTAAAGAGCCGAAGCATGTGCTCTATCACCAAGTGAACACGGGTTACACAAAAATTGCGCAAGGATGCAGTCTATAGTCAACCACAATTCCTTTTTCTTCCAGTGGAAAACAATTCTTTTTTAAATCAACTGGTGCCAGAAAGTTAAACAGACTTGTAAATGACTATTTAAAAATCTTAACCCTTCCAGTACTTATTAGCTGCTGTATTCTCCACAGGAAGTTCTATTCTTTTTGAATTTGTTTTCTGTCTGACCACAGTGCTCTCTGCTGACACTGTTCAGGACAGTTGCTAAAATGGACAGAGGTGTAAGCAGAGAGCACTGTGGTCAGACTGGAAAGCCGCCACGCCCCTTCCCACAGACTTACATTAAGGGGCGGGGTGTGACATCACACGGGGGCGGAGTCGTGACATCATGATACTCCAGCCTCGTGGGCGTACACACTCGGAGCCTTCAGCGCTGCAGAGAGCTCACAAAGGTGTGTGCGCAATGACAGATTGCAGGGGTCCCCAGCGGCGGGGATAGGGGATAAGATGTATTAGGGCCGGAATACCCGTTTAAGGAGAACTGTTGGGCACATAAATGTATCCCCTTGATAGGAAACAAGTTTTAGATTGCTGGGGGAGGCAGTCCGACCGTGGTCACGGGCCACTTTATGTGGGGGTCAACATGCCCCTTTCCCGGCCAGAGCCGGCGTCCCATGCAGGACCCCTGCAATCTAAAACATATCCCCTATCCCTTGGATAGGGGATACATTTTTGTGCACAATAGTTCTTCTTTAGGAGAAACCAAAGCTTCTCCTGGATTCCACCTGGGCTTTCACCCCAGTGTCCATTAAGGAGCTCACAACTGTTTGGCTTCTTTAAGCTCAGAGACCTGGGATTGGAGGAAGGTAAGCAACCGGATGGCCCCCATATACCTCCTCTAGAGCGCCAGGATGGACGTCCCAAAAGGGCACCATACCCTGATGAAATCCTAGTGACAAATACACTAAACATATGTGAGCCGTGTCATTGACAGTCCAGACATCTGATCGGATTTATAAAAAAAATATAGCCAGGAGACAGGCTGGGCAATTTGTCCGACCCATTAAAAGCCTTATCCAAACTGGAGACAACCATCTGTAGACCGCTGTTTCCAGGTCCTTGCTCACTGACAGATTGACAAAACCGAAACCCATTCACTTTAATGAGCCGACTGGAGTCGGATAGTTACTCCGGTCGGCTCTTTTTTTTCCCTGTATCCAGTTTTGTGACCGGACCTAAAACCGTAGTATGGACCGGACCTAAAACCGTAGTATGGTGCTCAAAGTGAGTTTAAAATTACATGCCCTTAATGCCTGATTGCATCATGTTAACAGGTGGAGCACCACTCAATGGAATACTCTGGGTGGGAAAACAGTCATAGTCCCACATTGATTGGCATATATGGCATGAGCAAAAAACGTATGATGCCTCCCCTACATGTTTCGGTGAAACATCACCGTCATCAGGAGGTATGGCAACAACGTTGTTGTTGCCATACCTCCTGATGACGATGATGTTTCACCGAAACATGTAGGGCATGTAATTTTAAATTCACTTTGAGCACCAATATTTTGCTTTGCTCTTCTTCCTATTTAATACATATCAATAAGTTAAGTTTTAGGGAATCTTGTTATATAGGTATATCTGTACTCCAGGCCAAGCGCTTTGGAGTAATTGTGTTTCATAGTTAATCAGATCCCGGATTGCCCTTTGGGGTATTTGTGATTAAAACCGTAGTATACTACGGTTATAGGTCTGGTCACAAAACCGGATACAGGGCAAAAATGAGCTGACCAGAGTCCCTATCTGACTCCGATCGGCTCATTAACCGGGAACAGACCAGGGAACTTTAGATCTTCAGTCTAACGCTCTCCCAACTGAGCGATTTTGGCTAACACTCCGGTTGGCTCATTAAAGTAAAGGGTTTTTGGCGCCAGTCTGGTTGGGAAACGGGAGCTCCTGGTTTGGAAATTTCCCAGCCAGAACCGGCAGGCGTAGTGCCTAAACGTGATGTGAATGCAGTCTTGACAGATGTTTCAGAGTTCTTGCCCATTGTCAGTACACAGCTGGGTACTGGTTGGGTGAATAAGATGCCTTTAAAGCAGATCCTATGAGATACCATTTCTTCTTGATGAGATCCAGCTGGTGTAAGCAATGCTTCATGGGAAAAAAGCATACAAATTAGCTCTCCTCCAGAAGGAGGAAAACTGTCTCTCCAGTGCCATCTGTAGGTAGAAGGGGAATAGCATCACTGCCTCGTTCAAATCAATGGGGTCAGCAGTGGTTCCCTGGATAGCTGGGAGTGCCCTGTGCGGGGAAAAAATTGTTGAAGAACAGAAAACCAGATTTTTTTTGGGATCGGGCTGGGTCCTAGCGATACACTATGCCGTCACTTTTTGAAATGGAACTATCCATCGCATCTAGTAGTAACTTTAAAGACACCTTTTAGAAGTTTCATAGAGTCCCTTCCATCTAGGTTTTGGCAGGATCTACACAATAGTAGGTTAACACATTGGCCCTCATTTACTTAGAAAATCGTGTTGTAAGTCTATCTTGCTTTCTTACCCGACTGCTTTTTTCCCTGGTATTTATTATTATGTCGCATTCTGTTTGTCGCACGTGGGTTTTGTTGGTTTTGGTTTCCAACTCCTCTGAGTTGTCGGGAAAAAATCTACCAACAATTCAACAAATTCGGGTTGGAAACCTTTATAAATACGTGGGAAAGCTTAGAAATGTCGGGTTACGCCCCTTTTTCGGGTTTGGGAGAATCCACATCGGGTCCGTCGGGAAAAAATGTCGCATCGTGTCGCAGACTGGCGCACGATGTCCGCGACATGGCGCAGACAAAGATGCGCCGAAAAAACCCGACAAAACAAGTCGGGTTTACAATAGTAAATGAGGGCCATTGTGTAACCTTACTTATTTTTATTTGCTATGACTAAGGGTCAGAAGGACCCGAAACACATCAGCATTCATGCTATGTCTGCTGGATTTCTGATCGTTTTTCCATTTGTCAATATCGTCATAATAATATTGTCAAGTTATGGCTGACTGCGGTAGAACTGCCCCCTGAGTTGGCCAAGACAGAATTATACTTAGGAGAATAACATTTCACAATAGAGCCAAAGGGCTTGGGGGGGGGGACATGTATCAATGTTAGTGTATAATAGACTGAAATTTAGACGTTTTCAGGTGGTGCAAATTTTGCGCAATTGCGCCAAATATACCATTTTCGCCCAAGCCCCTTGATAAGTTGGACTGAAAAGTCACAATTGATCCAAGGTGGACAAGAGTGGAAGTTGCCTGGAAAACTGGAAATTCCACTTGCTAAAATGTCTAGTGTAGTGAATGGGTTTCCGTTCACAAATTCACACTGCGCAATTTGTGAAGCGGAATTTGTGAACGAAAAATCCGCTTGGAAATTTCCGCCTGAAGAAAGGCGTTGCTCTTTCTTCAGGCGGAAATCCGCGCGGAACACATTGCAGTCTATTGGAGACTGCAGTGTCCGCGCGGTCCTAGCGCCGACTGATTCGGTCAGCGCCGGCCGCACTCGGAATCTCCGGGCGGAAATTTTCTGCCTGGAGATTCCGTAGTCTGAACCTAGCCTTATAGTTAATGGGTGCGTGCATGTTCCTTGCATAGATTCCGTTTCAGCTGCTTAGAGATTATGAAATCGCTTCTGTTGAGCGGACACTCATATCGTGTTCTGAAGACGACCAACATATTCACATATCTTTATGTTTTTTGGAGAAAATATTCAAAATCCTAAAATTGCATGTTGATAAATGTAAAAAAAAAAAAAGGATGGTGACTACATTGTGACCTAACAATGTATTTAATTTATAATATGTTTGTATTTACCATATTTTTCGCCCTATAGGACGCACTGGCGTATAAGACGCACCCAATTTATAGGTGCAAAATTTAAAAAAATAAAGATTTTGAACCCAATAGTGGTCTTCAACCTGCGGACCTCCAGATGTTGCAAAACTACAACTCCCAGCATGCCCGGACAGCCGTTGGCTGTCCGGGCATGCTGGGAGTTGTAGTTTTGCAACATCTGGAGGTCCGCAGATTGAAGACCACTGCATAGGAGGTAATATTCACGTGTCCCCGCCGCTCCGGACCTGTCACCGCTGCCCTGGATGTCGCCCTCCATCGCTGTCCCCGTCGCTCCGGAACGTCTCTGCTGCCGGCCGGGTATCCTTGATGACGAGGAAGGAGAGTGCCGGCCATACAGGGGATCCCTGAACGGAGAAGACACCGAGGAGGCAGGTAAGGTCCCTCCCGGTGTCCTGTAAGCACTAACCCGGCTATTCAGTCGGGCTGTTCGGGACCGCCGCGGTGAAATCGCGGCGGTCCCAAAAAGCCTGACTGAACAGCCGGGTTAGTGTCACTTTCCCTTCAGAAACGGCGGTCAGTTTTGATCGCCGCGTCTGAAGGGTTAATGCAGGGCATCACCGCGATCGGTGATGTCCTGTATTAGCCGCGGGTCCCGGCCATTGATGGCCGCAGGGACCGCCGCCATAGGGGTGTATTCACCGCATAAGACGCACCGACTTTTTCCCCCCAGTTTTGGGGAAGAAAAAGTGCGTCTTATACGACGAAAAATACGGTACTTGATGTTCAAAAAAAAATATAAAAAATAAAAAAATAACGGAAAGCACTGGCCAATTGCATCACATATTCTATAAACACTTGCAAAAATAAATAAGAAATAAAACCACTATTTCAACACCCATGCTTGCTTGGCTTAAAGCAGTGTAGCAGCATCAGACACTTTCTACATGTCCTTGCTACCACTCGTAGATTTCTAGTGAATTTTAGCAAAAAAAAGCGCAATTGCGCAAAAAAAATAAACATCAAAATTTAATTTGCGCAAATGATACATACCAGTCTACTGGATTAAGTTGCCTAAGGTACACCAAACTGGTGACAGCTTTAGAAAATCATCCACCCAAAAAAAAAAAACGCAGCACAAATGCAAAAATAGCGCAATTGCGCAAAATTTGTAGACATGAAAAGTAGTCTAAAGGCAATGATACATGTCCCCCTTGGTGCTATACAAAACTCTATGGTGCCTTTAGTTTGGTGGCCATGGGCACTCTGAGATTTCTTATCTTATTTTTGTCTATGGAGGAAATTTGGAATTTTGTATCAGAAAAAAATGGATATCCGATGTCTAAAAAGATATAGGGGGAGACTTATCAAAACCTGTGTAGAGGAAATGTCGACCAGTTACCCATAGCAACCAATCAAACTTCTTTCATTTTTGAAAGAACCTTTCAAAAATGAAAGAAGCAATCTGATTGGTTGCTATGGACAACTGGGCAACTTTTCTTATGCACAAGTTTTGATAAATCTCCCCCATAATACTCGCCAAAGAAGGTCAGACTTAAACGGGTTATCCAACATAAGGTCACTTTAGTACTTTTCCGCCAGACAGTAATTATGGGATCTGCGCTTGTCTTTGGGCTAAATTACTGTGTTGCGAGTCCACCATAACGCTGCTGCTGCTCGCTATTTCCTGTTGGACTTCCTTCCCTACAACTAAAAGTCCCAGGATCCTTTATTTGTAATGTGAGGTGACTTTTCTACCTCCCATACATCGGCCACCCCACCTATTGCAGCACAGCTGAGCTCCCTCCCATGCTGTGCTGTGCTTGAAACTACAATTCCCTGCAGCCCTGTGGAGAATGATCAACCTCCCACCCAGCGGTCGCTCCACCCATTGAAGCACAGCCACGCTCCCTTTCAACGCCTGACTAGGGATGTAATGTCTCAGGCCAAAGTGCAACCTGGGAAAGGACCGAGACAACACTCATTTTGTATGCTGCTAAAAAAAGAAAACATCGGGGCAAAGATCACATAACGAAAAGACCAACCATCAAACACAGGTACAGACACTATATTATCAACTACACTAACATTACAGCCCCTGTAGCACACTCACAATAGAAATTAAATCCCGGAATACCCCTTTAAGTGTGATTTCACTGTTGCTTCCTATCGAAAATTAGCTTTGTAGCTCCCGGGTCGAGCCCTGACCATACTACAGAGAACCAACCGGTGACCTTACACATCGATATGTGTTGCTTTTTGCTCAGCACGTTGCCTATACAAGGTTGTCCACACTTCAGTAAGTAATTATTTAAGGCCCTTCTGACCCCCCCCCTCCGTATGATGCCATTATTATGTGGATGAGATGGCCATTGTGGAACTGCTTAGATCCTTCTATTGTATTGTTTGAGGGCTCATTATACATTTACACTCCGCACAATAGGTGTCAAAGAAATGAAATACCGTATTTAATGCGCGGTGTAATGATTGCGTGTCAGTACTTGCGGGCCAAGTCCTCCAGCTCTCTGGGAACAATGGGTAATTTGTTATGAAATGTAAGTTATGTGTGTTCCCTTTTTGTTGTGATCTAAATAAGTAGCAGAATTTAAATGAATATATTTTTTTTTTACTTTTACGTTTTTTTTACTTTTTTTTTTTTACTTGTAATGAACTCAAAATTATTCAAAAGTGCTTAGTATTCTTTGTTACTATTGTTATTTAGCAGTAGAAATAAGAAAAACTTTACAATTGGAAAAATTCGGACCGGACGTGCATTCTTAAAATCGACATGCGACATTTCCCTGTGTAAGGTGCACAACATCTCAATTTTAGCATCATCTGGGGATGACTCTATGTGACTATGGATCTCTGCATTTACCTATATGAGAAACAATTCGATGACCTATGAATGGAGGGTCATAAACTTGGAGCTATTCCCAAACTATTAACTGGTAAACAAAAACCCTATCTTCCGTTCTCTGCCAATTATTATAAAACTTAAGTTTTACTTTTTAAACTTTTAAGAAAAAACCCAGCCAAGGTTCAATATTTCTTCTTTATATGACAATATACATCTCTACTGTCAGCCGGCAGACGGTGAGACTAAATATTTTCTCTGTATTGCGGCTGTATAATAAAATATAAGAAATTATCTGTCTCCAGCATGTTTCACCTCATCTACTGTGGCGTCATCAGGGGCAGTGGAGCAAATAAGGAAGTGTGGGAAGTGATTTTTAGCTATGCCATCATTATTTATGACATCTCTACCTTCCAAAAGCCGTATTTTTTAAAGATTTATTTTTATTTGCCAGACGTGCGATGATTAATTTATTTAATTTCACATTTGTGTGGCGAACTGTCTAAGCATACATCTTGAGCTGAATTAAAGGGGTATTCCAGGAAAAAACTTTTTTATATATATCAACTGGCTCCAGAAAGTTAAACAGATTTGTAAATTACTTCTATTAAAAAATGTTAATCCTTTCAGTACTTATGAGCTTCTGAAGTTAAGGTTGTCCATTTCTGTCTAAGTGCTCTCTGATGACACCTGTCTCGGGAAACGCCCAGTTTAGAAGAGGTTTGCTATGGAGATTTGCTTCTAAACTGGGCGTTTCCCGAGACAGGTGTCATCAGAGAGCACTTAGACAGAAAAGAACAACCTTAACTTCAGAAGCTCATAAGTACTGAAAGGATTAACATTTTTTAATAGAAGTAATTTACAAATCTGTTTAACTTTATGGAGCCAGTTGATATATAAAAAAAAGTTTTTTTCCTGGATAACCCCTTTAAGTGTGGAGATTCAGTAGTGTGGACATACCCAAATGGCAGTGTTTTCCAAACATTGTTTTACCCCGTAACAGTATGACGCCATTATCCAGTCACTTTGTGGTGGAAATGGGCATGGTGTGGTGGTATTATTTGGGCCTTGTGTACTGGTATTATTGATAATGTTGACCTGTGTTTGGGGGCTTTCACCCAGAAAAAGTATGACGCTATTATCCAGTCACTGTATGGGGGTAATGGTCATGGTGTGGTGCAGTGGCGTTGCGACCCGGGTGCGGGGGGTGCGGCCCGCACCGGGTGACACCAACCTAATGGGGTGACACCAAGACGCTCTGCAGCACCCACACCCCCTCCCCAGCTACACTGACACCCCCCTATGTGCCCGACCGGCCTCCCATCCGTCAGCACCCCCCCCCCCTGTGCTGTGTGTGCGGTGCGCCCGTCAGCACCCCCCCCCCCCTTTCAGTGCGCCCGTCCGTCATCACGCCCCCCCCCCTCACCTTCACCAGTACTGTGCCCGGCCTCCGCTCCCACGTCTGCGCCGGCCTGACGTCACACCGCATGGCCGCGCAGGGGGACGTCAGTTACGTCACTCGCATTGCGCCCGGTGAGAAGGATCGCTGCGCTGGATGGGTGAGTGTGTGTGTCTGTCTCTATCTATGTTTGTCTGTGTGTGACTCTGTGTGTCTGTGTGTGACTGTGTGTTTGTGTGACTTTGTGTGTGTGTGTGTGACTCTGTGTGTGTGTGACTCTGTGTGTCTGTCTGTGAGTGTGTGTCTCTATAACTGTGTGTTTGTGTGTGTGTCTCTCTGTGTTGTATGTGGTTTTTGTGTGTGTGTGTGTGTGTGTGTGTGTGGGGAGACTTTGATGCATTGTGGGGAACCTGCGGCCTAATGTGGGGAGTCTATGCTACCTAATGTGGGGAGTCTATGCTACCTAATGTGGGGAGTCTATGCTACCTAATGTGGGGAGTCTATGCTACCTAATGTGCGGAGTCTATGCCACCTAATGTGCGGAGTCTATGCTACCTAATGTGCGGAGTCTATGCTACCTAATGTGGGGAGTCTATGCTAGCTAATGTGGGGAATCTGTGCTACCGAAAGTGGGGAAACTGCTACCTAATGTGGGGAATCTGTGCCACCTAATGTGGGGAAATTGCTACCTAATGTGGGGTAACTGGTACCTACCTAAAGTGGGGAAACTGGTACCAAATGTGGGGAATCTATGCTGCCTAATGTGGGGAAAAGATGCTACCTAATGTGGGGAAACTGCTACCTACCTAATGTGGGGGAACTGCTGCCTACCTAATGCTCCCCCCCTGGCAGTAGCACCCTCATCATCCGCCAGCAACTACCCCCCCAAAGTGTGTGTGTCTGTCTCTATCTATGTTTGTTTGTGTGTGACTCTGTGTGTCTGTGTGTGACTGTGTGTTTGTGTGACTTTGTGTGTGTGTGTGTGTGTGTGTGTGTGACTCTGTGTGTGTGTGACTCTGTGTGTCTGTCTGTGAGTGTGTGTCTCTATAACTGTGTGTTTGTGTGTGTGTCTCTCTGTGTTGTATGTGTTTTTTTGTGTGTGTGTGTGTGTGGCGAGACTTTGATGCATTGTGGGGAACCTGCGGCCTAATGTGGGGAGTCTATGCTACCTAATGTGGGGAGTCTATGCTACCTAATGTGGGGAGTATATGCTACCTAATGTGCGGAGTCTATGCTACCTAATGTGCGGAGTCTATGCTACCTAATGTGCGGAGTCTATGCTACCTAATGTGCGGAGTCTATGCTACCTAATGTGGGGAGTCCATGCTAGCTAATGTGGGGAATCTGTGCTACCGAAAGTGGGGAAACTGCTACCTAATGTGGGGAATCTGTGCCACCTAATGTGGGGAAATTGCTACCTAATGTGGGGTAACTGGTACCTACCTAATGTGGGGAAACTGGTACCAAATGTGGGGAATCTATGCTGCCTAATGTGGGGAAAAGATGCTACCTAATGTGGGGAAACTGCTACCTACCTAATGTGGGGGAACTGCTGCCTACCTAATGCTCCCTCCCTGGCAGTAGCACCCTCATCATCCGCCAGCAACTACCCCCCCCCCCCCCAGCAGCAGCACCTCAATCAGCAGATCCTGATGGTGGATGATGGCGGTGCTCCTGCCAGGAGGATGATCCTGCCGATGGATGATGGGGGTGATACTGCCAGGGGGGATGGCCAGTAGCACCCTCATCATCCTTCAGCAACACCCCCCCCCCAGTAGTAGCACCCCGATCATCCACTAGCAACACCACCAATTCCCCCCTCCCGTGGTAATAGCATCAGCTAACGGATGTTGAGGGGTGTTACTGCGGTTGTGGTATTATATTCAGAGGGTGCACTGTATGGCAACGTTATATTCAGAGGGCGCAGTTTGTGGTAGTATTATATTCAGAGGGCGCAGTGGGTGGTAGTATTATATTCAGAGGGCGCAGTTTGTGGTAGTATTATTAGAGATGAGCGAACTTACAGTAAATTCGATTCGTCACGAACTTCAGGTGCTCCGGTGGGCTGGAAAAGGTGGATACATTCATAGGAAAGATTCTCCTAGGACAATATCCACCTTTTCCAGCCCACGGGAGCACCTGAAAGCTGAACTAATTTATGCAGGAAAAGCCATCAACTGCCGAGCCGAGAAGTTTGTGACGAGTTGAATTTACTGTAGTTTGCTCATCTCTAAGTATTATATTCAGAGGGCGCAGTGGGTGGTAGTAATATATTCAGAGTGTACAGTATGTGTTGGTATTATATTCAGAGGGTACAGTATGTGATAGTATTATATTCAGGGGTACAGTATGTGGCAGATTTATATTCAGAGTGTACAGTATGTGTTGGTATTATATTCAGAATGTACAGTGTGTGGTATTATATTCAGTGGGTATGGTGTATGGAAGGTTTATAATCAAAGAGTATAGTAGTATTAAATTTAGAGGATACAGTGTCTGGCAGGTTTATAATAATAATTGTTTTCATATAGAGGATGAGAATGCGCTGACATAGTGAGGAGACGTCTGGGCGTCACATTCTACAGACAGAAGTTTTAGCTGGACCAGGCGGTATGTACCATCTGAATTAGATAAGGGAAGACTATAGAGAAGACGTCACCTGTAATCACTGATATCATTGTGTATTCTCCTCACTATAGAGAAGACATCACCTGTAGTCACTGATATCATTGTGTATTCTCCTCACTATAGAGAAGACGTCACCTGTAGTCACTGATATCATTGTGTATTCTCCTCACTATAGAGAAGACGTCACCTGTAATCACTGATATCATTGTACATTCTCCTCACTATAGAGAAGACGTCACCTGTAGTCACTGATATCATTGTGTATTCTCCTCACTATAGAGAAGACGTCACCTGTAGCCACTGATATCATTGTACATTCTCCTCACTATGTCCTATCAGAGCTGTAGTCACTTGTCAGTTCTACAGTTATGGTCAGTGAAACTACAACTCCCAGCATAACCTCACCACTGCTCAAAGGGGTACTCTACTGGAAAACATTTTTTTTAATCAACTGGTGCTACAAAGTTAAACAGATTTGTAAATTACTTCTATTTAAAAATCTTAATCCTTCCAGTACTTATTAGCTGCTGTATAAGCGATTCACAGGAAGTTATTTTCTTTTTTAATTTCTTTTCTGTCTGACCACAGTGCTCTGTGCTGACACCTCTGTCCATGTCAAGAACTGTCCATAGTAGGAGCAAATCCCCATAGCAAACCTATCCTGCTCTGGACAGTTCCTGACATGGTCAGAGGTGTCAGCAAATAGCACTGTGGTCAGATTGGAAAGAACTACACAACTTCCTGTGGAGCATACACCAGCTTATAAGTACTGTAAGTATTAAGATTTTAAATAGAAGTAATTTAAAAATCTGTTTAACTTTCTGGCACCAGTTGATATAAAGGTAAATGTTTTCCAGTGGAGTACCCCTTTAAGTAATTCTGAGAGCTGTATATTTAAATGGTGAAAACTTCTTTAACACCTTCCCATTCTGTGTGGCAACTGGTATATCTGATTATTATACTGGAATTTCTCACAATGCGCTACAACAGTGGTGTCTGTCACAACAGGCTAAAAACTTACTGGGGGGAGGGGGAGGTATGGGGGTGACACCATTTTCTACCGCACCGGGTGACACCAACCCTAGCAACGCCACTGGTGTGGTGGTATTATTTGGGCCACATATACTAGTGTTATTGGGAATGTTAGCCTGTGTTTGGTGTTTTTTTACCCATTAACTCTACGGCACTATTATCCAGTCACTGTGTGGGGGTAATGGTCATGGTGTGGTGGTATTATTTGGGCCACGTATACTAGTGTTATTGGGAATGTTAGCCTCTGTTTGGTGTTTTTTTTACCTAGTAACACTACGGCACTCTTATCCAGTCACTTTGTGGTGGTAATGGTCATGGTGTGGCGGTATTATTTGGGCCTTGTGTACTGGTATTATTGATAATGTTGACCTGTGTTTGCTGGTTTTTACCCAGTAATAGTATGGCGGTATTATCCAGTCTCTGTATGGTGGTAATGGTCATGATGTGGCAGTATTATTTGCCTCTTACATTGGTATTGTGTGTGCTTTGTGCTTTTTTTTTAATTTATTTTCTTTTAATTATCCCAATGCTGCATATCTCACAGCCTGGGGCTCTGATACCTATATATGCAGCATCACATTTTCCTTTGTGATTTATTAAATCGTATGGCTACGCAAACAGAATTTCCTAGGCACAATACTAATAACATTCCAATAAGTTTTATATGTAATTCCATTTAAATAGATGAATTCTGTCTGTAGATTCTTTCCACAAAATGGCGCTAACGCGATAAAAGGCAATTACCCGTGGTACCCTAAATCCTAACCTGGGCAAAGGGAACTTTAGCCTCCATAGGCACCAGGGTTCAGGGAGGGACCCCTACTTTTGGAGACAGCTACTACAGGACAAGCTGAGAGATGGTAAATGATACTTCTCTACGCCAGTCCGGGACAATCCTGGCGGTTGTAAAAGTATCCTAATCCGGTGAATAAATACTTATAAAGTGTACAATGTAAAATAGAGGTAATGCGGGAAATCTGATATCAGCCTGCAGCTATGTACAGCAGTGACTGCAAAGTCATAGGTCAGGAAAATACTGTATATAACAGGCGATAAAATCTTGTTTTTTTGTTTTATTAGGTTAAAATATACCGTATTTTTCGCCATATAAGACGCTCCGGCATATAAGACGCAACCAATTTAAAAAAAAAATATTCTGAAGCAAATACAATGTAAAGTATAGACAGTGATCTTCAACCTGCGGACCTCCAGATGTTGCAAAACTACAACTCCCGGCATGCCCGGACAGCCGTTGGCTGTCCGGGCATGCCAGGAGTTGTAGTTTTGCAACATCTGGAGATCTGCAGGTTGAAGACCACTGGTATAGGAGGTAATACTCACGTGTCCCCGCCGCTCTGGACCCGTTACCGCTGCCCTGGATGTCGCCCTCCATCGCTGTCGCCGCGTCCCCGGGGTGTCCCCGTCGCTCCGGAACGTTACTGCTGCCTGGTATCCTCGCTGTCTGTCGCCGCCATCACTTCGCTACGTACGCCGCTACGCACGCCGCTCCTATTGGATGACGGAACAGTGTGCGCGACGACGTGATGACGACGAAGGAGAGCGCCGGCCATGCAGGGGATCCCGGCACGGAGCAGACACCGAGGAGGCAGGTAAGGTCCCTCCCGGTGTCCTGTAAGCTGTTCGGGACGCCGCGATTTCACCATGGCGGTCCCGAACAGCCCGACTGAGCAGCCGGGTTAGTGTCACTTTCGCTTCAGACGCGGCGGTCAACTTTGATCGCCGCGTCTGAAGGGTTAATACAGGGCATCACCGCGATCGGTGATGTCCTGTATTAGCGGCGGGTCCCAGCCATTGAAGGCCGCAGGGACCGACCCGATAGGACAGGGTTTTAATGTGTATTTGCTGTATAAGACGCACCAACTTCCCCCCCGCCCCCAGTTTTGGGGAAGAAAAAGTGCGTCTTATACGGCGAAAAAATACGGTACTTTTGTTTAGTGTATAAACTACAAAAGAAACTAGACTGCAGACTAAAATCAAACTCTATATAGTCTGATCCTGCAGTCACTGTGGAGTCCTATCTGTCTCCGTGGTAACAGACTACAATAAACCATTGTGTAGTCTGATCCTGAAATCATAGTGCAGCCCAAATTGTCTCCATGGCAACAGGCTACAATAAACCCTGTTTTTTATTGTGATGACTGCACATAAAGGGGGAGATTTATCAAAACCTGTGCAAAGGAAAAGGTGCCCAGTTGCCCATAGCAACCAATCAGATCGCTGCTTTCATTTTTCCCATTCATTTTGCAGGGGCCTTGGTAAAAATGAAAGAAGCGATCTGATTGGTTGCTATGGGCAACTGGGCAACTTTTCCTTTGCACAGGTTTTGATAAATCTCCCCCCAAAGGCTTTGTATGTAGCCTGTAACCATGACGACACATAGGTTTATGAAGGAGCTGTGAACACAGAACGGTAGAGGATTTTTGATAAAAATGATTAATTCTTTGCTTTTTTTATTTAATTTCATAGAGTAGCCAAAGTTTATACTTGGACATGTTAAGCGGGGATAGCATTATTTTAAACAATATAGTTTTTTTTATATACTGCAAAATGTTATAATGTACTGTTACCTAATGGGGAAAAATAAACAATAGATTTTGTCTTGTTATTTTGTCTTTATCCAAAGATGGCAGAAATAATAGCGGGACAGAAGGCTGCACGCTGTTGGCTCGCCCGTCTCACTGTCCGGAATTAAACAAATGTAACAACAGGTGTTTGCGAAATGAAAGGGAATGAACTTTCCCCTGTAGCTCGGGCTCCATGTGGTAAAATTAAATTATCTTAGTAATTGTAGAATTTAATGGCTCCCGGGTCCCCACTTGTTCGGCTTGGGCTCCGTAATGTAATATTTATGAGCAGATTATTAGTGTACTGCTCCACCGCTGCTGTCCAACTAGAAACATGGGGATTACCAGGTCTAAAGGTGGACGGAACATATGTGCAACCAGGAGCCCGCAAGGTAAGAGGGGCCACAACCACCTGTCTACTGTTCATTCAATTGTAGGTAAGGAATTGGGATTTTGGGTCCCTCAGGGGCCAGGTGGGACTATTTCTTATTTCCTTGCTATGTCCCCAGGACTAATGAAGGACAGGGAGGGGGGGCTACTTAAGGTCAAGACCTGCCCCTCATCCGATACAGGCTGTCCAGGACTGCTATAGCTTATACTTAAAGGGGTACGCCGCTAGTGCCAGAAAGTTAAACAGATTTGTAAATTACAGCTGGAGGCACCCTGGTTGCAAAATACTGGTCTAATGGGGGAGAATGGGTCAAGATAGACAAGCATTTATAGGGGGCTTACCAGTTCGTTAAATTGGAAATTATATGAAAGGCTTTAACCCCTTAAGGACGCAGGACGTAAATGTACGTCCTGGTGAGGTGGTACTTAACGCACCAGGACGTACATTTACGTCCTAAGCATAACCGCGGGCATCGGAGCGATGCCCGTGTCATGCGCGGCTGATCCCGGCTGCTGATCGCAGCCAGGGACCCGCCGGCAATGGCCGACGCCCGCGATCTCGCGGGCGTCCGCCATTAACCCCTCAGGTGCCGGGATCAATACAGATCCCGGCATCTGCGGCAGTTCGCGATTAAAATGAACGATCGGATCGCCCGCAGCGCTGCTGCGGGGATCCGATCATTCATAATGCCGCACGGAGGTCCCCTCACCTTCCTCCGTGCGGCTCCCGGCGTCTCCTGCTCTGGTCTGTGATCGAGCAGACCAGAGCAGGAGAAGACCGATAATACTGATCTGTTCTATGTCCTATACATAGAACAGATCAGTATTAGCAATCATGGTATTGCTATGAATAGTCCCCTATGGGGACTATTCAAGTGTAAAAAAAAATGTAAAAAAATGTAAAAGTAAAAGTAAAAAAAAAGTGAAAAATCCCCTCCCCCAATAAAAAAGTAAAACGTCCGTTTTTTCCTATTTTACCCCCAAAAAGCGTAAAAAACATTTTTTATAGACATATTTGGTATCGCCGCGTGCGTAAATGTCCGAACTATTAAAATAAAATGTTAATGATCCCGTACGGTGAACGGCGTGAACGAAAAAAAATTTTAAAAGTCCAAAATTCCTACTTTTTTAATACATTTTATTAAAAAAAAAATTATAAAAAATGTATTAAAAGTTTTTTATATGCAAATGTGGTATCAAAAAAAAGTACAGATCATGGCGCAAAAAATGAGCCCCCATACCGCCGCTTATACGGAAAAATAAAAAAGTTATAGGTCATCAAAATAAAGGGATTATAAACGTACTAATTTGGTTAAAAAGTTTGTGATTTTTTTTAAGCGCAACAATAATATAAAAGTATGTAATAATGGGTATCATTTTAATCGTATTGACCCTCAGAATAAAGAACACACGTCATTTTTACCATAAATTGTACGGCGTGAAAACGAAACCTTCCAAAATTAGCAAAATTGCGTTTTTCGTTTTAATTTCCCCACAAAAATAGTGTTTTTTGGTTGCGCCATACATTTTATGATATAATGAGTGATGTCATTACAAAGGACAACTGGTCGCGCAAAAAACAAGCCCTCATACTAGTCTGTGGATGAAAATATAAAAGAGTTATGATTTTTAGAAGGCGAGGAGGAAAAAATGAAAACGTAAAAATTAAATTGTCTGAGTCCTTAAGGCCAAAATGGGCTGAGTCCTTAAGGGGTTAAAGGGGTACTCCGGTGGAATTTTTTTTTTTTTTTTTAAATCAACTGGTGCCAGAATGTTAAACAGATTTGTAAATTATTTCTATTTAAAAATCTTAACCCTTCCAGTACTTTATCAGCTGCTGTATGCTCCAGAGGAAGTTGTATAGTTATTTCCAGTCTGACCACAGTGCTCTCTGCTGACATCTCTGTCCATGTCAGGAAATGTCCAGAGAAGGATATGTTTCCTATGGGGATTTTCTTCTACTCTGGACAGTTCTTGACAAGGACAGAGGTGTCAGCAGAGAACACTGTGGTCAGACTGGAAAGAACTACACAACTTCCTCTGGAGCATACAAAAGCTGATAAGTACTGGAAGGGTTAAGATTTTTAAATATAAGTAATTTACAAATCTGTTTAATTTTCTAGCACCAGATAATTTAAAAAAGTACCCCTTTAAACTGGCTGTACACATAAGATAGATATATCCGTAAAATATTCAACGGAACCAACCAACCATCTAATGTGTATGGTGACCTCCCTATATCTACCAATGACAAATGTTAGAGGAGAGAAGGGTTGGTTAGGTAGAACATCAGAGTCTTTCCTAGTAGATAAGAGATAGGTAGATAGATATGTGACAGAAAAATAGATAAATAGATAGAACAAGAAAAACAGCACAGCCCATAAATAGTAAATTCCAAAGGAAATGGTGCAGAATCTGGGGGTCCTGGTTAGGGATCCACACACTTCAGGCAGGAAAAATGATCTCTCCACAGCACCAATATTTCCTAGATAGATATATACAGCATCAGGAGAATACAGCAGCACACTGCTAGCACAAAGATATAGATAAAACATGAGTATATAGTTACAACATGAGAAGCTATTCAGCTATGGTGCAGTAATGAAATAGTGAGATACTTAGCTTGCAATTTGGTGGCCAAATAGCTTGAACCGTCCCACCAGGTCCGTATGATAGTTTGGAATCAATAGTGCTGGCCAACTTATTCTTTGTTTGTATTACACATATGGGGGAGTGGCTACCTCCATGTTGGTTCTTGAACCCCACCCACCTCTATCAGGTGTATATAAGGTGATTTGGATGTTCCAGATCTTGCAATGCCTGCTGATCTGTTCACACAGAGGCATATTCATAGTGTAGGGTCCGTCCCAATGAGATCACCTTACCGTGGTGGGACGGTTCAAGCTATTTGGCCGCCAAATTGCAAGCTAAGTATCTCACTATTTAATTACTGCACCATAGCTGAATAGCTTCTCATGTTGTATCTATATACTCATGTTTTATCTATATCTTTGTGCTAGCAGTGTGCTGCTGTATTCTCCTGTTGCTGTATATTTAGCCCAGCATCCTGCACCTGTAAGCCAGGTGCGTATGATAGTTTGGAATCAATAGTGCTGGCCAACTTATTCTTTGTTTAGATAGATATATAGATAGATATGAGGTAGATAGATAGATGGATATGAGATAGATAGATAAATAGATACATAGATATGAGATAGATAAATAGATACATAGATATGAAATAGATAGATAGATAGATAGATAAATAGATACATAGATATGAGATAGATACTTAGATATGAGATAGATAGATATGAGATAGATATGTGGTGGCCCAGTATAGGAGATGTTGCCCTGTACCCTTGCTGTCCTGTCAGGCAGCCTCCTTTAGTGTCCCCAGGGCCCCTTGCACCTGCCCCCCCCCCCCCCCTGTACATATGTTCTGCAGTGTATTGTATTATAAAATGTGTATTTAAGAGTTATGTCATGTGATTGTTACCCAGGAGGTACCAGTGATCAGGTGATCCCAAGAGTGACCTATGGGCTCCCTGCTAGTCTCCCCCATATAGGCCCTGGGTGGAGCTTCTCTCTCTTGGAGCTTCTCTCTCTCTTCTGCTGAGGTCCAGTGCAGTCGCCCAGTGTGTGTGTCCAGAGTGTTGGAGGCCTCAAAGTCAAGTCCTGCAGCATCAGAGTCTTTATTGCCCCCGTGCCTAGCCCAGGATCCAGCGGTATACCTTCGGTGGTTATAGGCTAAACCACGCCCTGGCATCACGAATACAAGGGGGTTAATGCCATCTGCCCCTAGGGTAACAACATCTGCCCTCATCACACCCCGCTTTTAGATAGATAGATCTCATTATCAGAAATAATGTCACAAGTTCTGAACTTCTTCCAAAAAAGTCATTAGAAACAAGGATAAAGTCTTCCACTCATTATATTTAATTGTTCCCTTACATAAAAAGTCAATATTTGTCCCAGTTCGGCCGTCAGACGGATCCGCAGAACAGGCAGATCTATATTTCTCTGCAGCCTAGAAATAATGAGACCTATTCTTAAGGATGGAATTTTCTTCTCTTTCCTGAAGATGCTTATACAATCCTGTCACCCCGGCTCCACTCCGCTTCCTTATGGAAGGTAAAATAATCAGCTGAGCTGGACACCTTATAGTTTATTAAAGTCACACACCTCGTACACGGGGGGAGCCTGCCATCCTCTCCACAGGCTTCGGCTCTTACTCAGCTGCAGAACATTGCGCTGTTCTGGCGGTAATAAGAAGACATGTAAGGACACATTTTGGGGTTGTCATGTTGAGCATTTACAGTAATAATGTATTAGGGTCTATCCACTTGCATAAACATGCCCAGGTATTTTATGTCTTTTTTTTATTATACCTTTCAGTAGCACATATAAAAATATACTTGTGTGTTTAACATGTGTGTATATGTATATATATATATATATATATATATATATATATATATATATATATATATATTATGTTAAACACACACACAAAAAATCAGCTCTTCTTCCCTTTATCTCTTTCTTATGTTCTGAAAAATAACAAAATCCAAGAGTTCAGCCATATTGCCCCTTTTTCTCCTCACTATCCTGTGTCAGCAGGAGCCTCCCCCCACTGTCCTGTTTGCAGTGGGGCAAAAAGGCAACTAAACCAAACTCCTCGGATAAGCCCCACCCCTTGGTCCATAGAGTTTCTACGAGACGTGCAGAAAATCCTGTGAACTGACAAAAAGAGGGATCCAGTTTATCTCCTGATTACTGTAATAATTCCTTTAGGCATTTCTAGACCTCCAGAGTTATCCTATCTAGACACTGTAACGCTGAGCGCTCCGGCCCCTGCTTCTGGACCGGAGCGCTCACTGCGTTTGTCCCCGCAGAGTGCCCCGGTCAGACTCACTGACCGGGGACACTCTGTTTCTGTCACCGGCGGAGACACGATCCGCGCTGCAGGATTTCCCCACGCGCGGCTCATCCTCACTTACCCGCACCCGCTCCGACTCTCTCCTCTGCTCCCCGGTCACGTGGTTCCCGGCGCGCGCGTCCCTGCACTATAGGGCGTGCGCGTGCGCCGGCTGTGTAAAATTTAAAGGGCCAGTGCACCATTGATTGGTGCCTGGCCCAATCCAATAATAAAGCTGTCCCTACAAATGTATCCTGCCCCTTCCTGCCCTTGCCGGATCTTTGTTGCCTCAGTGCCCAAGTGAAAGCGTTTACTGTGTACTCCTTGCCTGTTGCCGAACCCGTTGCTAACGACTACCGCCTCTGAATCTGTGCTGCCTGCCCTGACCTTTTGCTACGTCTGACTACGCCTCTGCCTGTCCCTTCTGTACTATGCCTGTCTCAGCAGTTAGTGAGGTTGAGCCGCTACCCGAGGACACGACCTGGTAGTTACCGCCGCAGCAAGA